>NC_082388.1:24560225-24599651 GCF_031168955.1 Gadus macrocephalus
ATTGCATTCAAAGCGCTTTACAACGTCCGCCCGTTCATGCACACGTTCGACACACCGACGGCGGTTTCAGCCATGCAAGGCGACAGCCAGCTGGTCAGGAGCGGTTAGGGTGAGGGCGTCTCGCTCAGGGACACCTCGACACTCTAGCTAGGAGGAGCCGGGGATCGAACTAGCATCCTTCCGGCTACCAGCCAACCCGCTCTACCCCCTGAGCCACACGCCGCTGGTGATTGTTGGTTAGTTACGACCCCCCCCCGCCGTCCCCCCCTCCCGCCGTCCCCACCTTGAGCTTGTCGGGGGAGGTGTAGGGCGCTTCGGGGGCGTAGATCCGGAAGATGTCCGCCAGGCAGCACGCCACCAGCAGGCGGACGTCCTTGTCCGGGTGCTTGAGGAAGAAGTCCGAGGCCAGGTGCAGCGCCAGGTTCAGGTACAGCTCCTTCTCCTCCTCCGAGTCCTGGTCCATGTCCATGAAGGTCTTCACCACCATCTGGGGGGGGGGGGGGGGGGGGGGGGGGGGGGGGGCGCAGTAAGAGAACTTAGAACCACAACCTCCAAGGACGACCCGGCGCGTAGAGCGTCGAGTCGCCATGGTAACCAGGATGTGCGGCGGGGGGGGGGGGGTCACTGACCTTGAGGCGGCGGACCATCTCCTCCTTGGAGATCTTGTCGGAGATCTCCTTGACCCCGGGGGGGTAGGTGACCTTCGCGTCGGCAGCTCGAGCTTTAGAGTGAGCCATGCTCGCAGCTCCTCAGTGCCTGGTGACATCAACAACAACAACAACAACATTAACATTAGCTCCTCAGTGCCTGGTGACATCAACAACAACATTAACATTAGCTCCTCAGTGCCTGGTGACATCAACAACAACAACAACAACATTAACATTAGCTCCTCAGTGCCTGGTGACATCAACAACAACATTAACATTAGCTCCTCAGTGCCTGGTGACATCAACAACCACAACAACATTAACATTAGCTCCTCAGTGCCTGGTGACATCAACAACAACATTAACATTAGCTCCTCAGTGCCTGGTGACATCAACAACCACAACAACATTAACATTAGCTCCTCAGTGCCTGGTGACATCAACAACCACAACAACATTAACATTAGCTCCTCAGTGCCTGGTGACATCAACAACAACATTAACATTAGCTCCTCAGTGCCTGGTGACATCAACAACAACATTAACATTAGCTCCTCAGTGCCTGGTGACATCAACAACAACATTAACATTAGCTCCTCAGTGCCTGGTGACAACAAGAACAACAACAACATTAGCTCCTCAGTGCCTGGCGACATCAACAACAACAACAACAACATTAACATTAGCTCCTCAGTGCCTGGTGACAACAACAACAACAACATTAACATTAGCTCCTCAGTGCCTGGTGACATCAACAACAACAACAACAACATTAGCTCCTCAGTGCCTGGTGACATCAACAACCACAACAACATTAACATTAGCTCCTCAGTGCCTGGTGACATCAACAACAACATTAACATTAGCTCCTCAGTGCCTGGTGACATCAACAACAACATTAACATTAGCTCCTCAGTGCCTGGTGACATCAACAACAACATTAACATTAGCTCCTCAGTGCCTGGTGACAACAAGAACAACAACAACATTAGCTCCTCAGTGCCTGGCGACATCAACAACAACAACAACAACATTAACATTAGCTCCTCAGTGCCTGGTGACAACAACAACAACAACATTAACATTAGCTCCTCAGTGCCTGGTGACATCAACAACAACAACATTAACATTAGCTCCTCAGTGCCTGGCGACATCAACAACAACAACAACAACATTAACATTAGCTCCTCAGTGCCTGGTGACATCAACAACAACAACAACAACATTAGCTCCTCAGTGCCTGGTGACAACAACAACAACAACAACAACATTAGCTCCTCAGTGCCTGGTGACATCAACAACAACAACAACAACATTAGCTCCTCAGTGCCTGGTGACATCAACAACAACATCAGCGCCGCACTGACTAGACAGTAGACACGACAACAACAACATTAACATCATCAGCTCTTCAGTGCCTAGAAACAACAACAACAACATCACATCTCGGAGCCTAGACACGACATAATAACAACATCACATCTCAGTGCCTAGACACAACATAACAACATCAACACGCCAATATCCAACGCCAGAATCTTTTAAAAAGGCACCCAAACTAGCATCAATCAATCACTGAAGAAGCTACCATCATTATTGTTATGATGGCATGGCCCTAAATCCTTGAACACGGCACCAACGCCAGTTAACACAGACGCCAACACGGCACCAACGCCAGCTAACATAGACGCCAACACGGCACCAACGCCAGCTAACATAGACGCCAACACGGCACCAACGCCAGCTAACATAGACGCCAACATGGGTCTCGTCATAACATGAGTAACTTCACCAACAATGGGCCCCTCATAACATGAGTAACTTCACCAACAATGGGCCCCTCATAACATGAGTAACTTCACCAACAATGGGCCCCTCATAACATGAGTAACTTCACCAACATTGGGCCCCTCATAACATGAGTAACTTCACCAACAATGGGCCCCTCATAACATGAGTAACTTCACCAACAATGGGCCCCTCATAACATGAGTAACTTCACCAACATTGGGCCCCTCATAACATGAGTAACTTCACCAACAATGGGCTCCTCATCATAACATGAGGACGTCGCCGACATTGGGCTCCTCATCATAACATGAGGACGTCGCCGACAGCCAAGTGACTCAGCATCGCAACTTCAGGAGGCCGGGCGAGCTACCTCATATCCGAGGCCGGCGCCTTAGTGAAGATTTAATTCATTCTAAAGTGTGCGTCCTCAGAGATCCCGGAGGAAACATACTGAATGAGGACACGCTCCGTCCAGATAGAACCCCCTAGGGGGGCTGGAAACCAACACGTATCGCTCTGCCGCAGCGCTAACCACCATGCTACTATATAACACCGGGCGTAGGGGGAGGAGAGAGAGGGGGAGGAGAGGAGGGAGGAGAGGGAAGGAGAGGAAAGGAGAGAGAATGAAGGAGAGGAGGGAGAATGAGGGAGGAGAAGGAAGAGGGAAGGAAGGAGAGAGGAGAGGGAAGGGGGAAGGAGAAATAAGGCGGGAGGGAGGGAAGGGGAGAGGATAGGGAGGAGAGAGAAAGAAGAAGGGAGGAGAGGGATGGATGGAGAGGGAAGAGGGAGGGAGGGAGGGAGGGAGGGAGGGAGGGAGGGAGACGAGAAGCAGCAGCGGCAAGGAGGAATGAAAACCATCTTACATAATGTTCAACTTCAGCTCCGATAACAAAATACATCACCCGTTTTGAATCTGGAGGGTTGGGGGCTACACTCTTCAGGGCTCCAAGCTCTGGTCATAGTCGAGTCTACAGTCTAGGTCTGCAACTGTGTGTTGAGTGGCGTGTTCACTGGGGTAATCACCAGGCAGTGGTTTTTTGCACGCTGAACCAGGGATACGTCTCCAGCCTTCGTAATTCACACTGCTCAGAAAGTGTACGCTGCCTTTCATTCATAATTAAACAGAGTCCACTGCCCTCACACCGAGATTGCACCCAAACCAAATACTGCCTCCAATGAATTCAATAAATGATGAGAAAGGCAGGAAAATAGTAGTGAGGGTGCAAAGAGGGAAATCCAGTAGGGGATCTGCTGCCAAAGTCTTCTTGGCTTGCCGTGCTTGTTTAATAGATATTCTTCTGTTGTGCACCAATGTGGGGGGGCCCTTCATACTTAAACTCTCTGATGAACAATTTAAATGTCAGCTGCATGGTTAATCTCCAGCCAAATGTCCCATCATCATGCACACTCGGTGATGCAGCATCAACTCGGCTTCGTGACTGTATCACAGCACGAACTCCTTCACCAGACTCCTGCCCATACACAGCCTTCATTCTAAAGCCGGTCGGCCATCTGTCCGCTTTCCATTACAGGCCTTTTCCCCTGCATTGAAACCCTGCAGGCAGCCCGCCCGCTTACTCATCCCCTCTCAGCCAAAACAAACGACTTGGCAACAATTAGGAAGGCCGTGCAGTGCAGTTATTGCTCCAATATGGTGCCGCCACTCTGAGGCTGATGTGAAACATGTCTCGCGTGGCCCGCCCGCCCGCCCGCCCACCCACCCACCTGTCCATCAGGGCTTTGACTCCGAACTTCGTTATTCGAATATAATTAGAATATCAAAAAATCAAATCAAAATTCAAACGAATATTAGGCAGCCCATAATATTCAAACCTGTTATGGGCAGGCCAAGAGGGAGAGACGTCGGAGAACCCGACGCAGTCTATTCATTATATTGTAATGACCACGGAAGAGGCAGTGAATGAAGTATTGATCAGACAGCGATTTATTAGAAACCTAATAAACCGTTGGAACACGCAAGACCGGTAACCATAGCAACGCAGGTAAACAAACATTGCGATGCCCAATCCAGGGCTGTTTCCCAATGTCAAGGAAGCATGCTCAACGGCCGCCCTTTTAAGGACGCTACGTCATAGAACGCCGACAAGCACTGTTCCAATGTTGAGGACACTCGAAAGCCGCGCCATTTTTGCGTCCTTTGTTTCTGAGAATTCCGAGATTTTTCAAGGATGCATCGCTGCATCCTAGACGAGCCAAAACTACCCACAATCCTCTGCGTTCACTGGACGGGTTCTTGAAAATGGCAGCGCAGTACACGTTCAAATGAAGTGAAGTTATATTAGTTTTCAGAAATATTTTGTGCCGTATTGCTTTTTATAGATTCATCATGTTAATGCAAATAATCAAGCCTAAAGACCTGTGCCACTTTTCAAACGTTTTTGCAACTTAATGATACGTTGCTATATTTTGCATGGATGTAGCTGGTGTTAAACACCACTGTCACCAATGTCGATTTACTCGCTCACAAGATTACATTATTTATGTATACCTATTTATGTTTGTGTTGAATCGTTTTTTTTAGGGTCAGCCCAGCAAACGGAGGCTTTTGTGCGCCGGGTGGCGCGCAAACATTTGTTTACCGGTGGAAGGGATAGTGCCACTATCCAATGTTGTAAAATTAATGCACAACCGATCATTTGCAATGTTTGTAATTTTTAATGAACATATATAATTGTATTTTATATGATATACTTATGTGTTCAAACGACTGGTAGATTGTAGGCATATATGAATGAATGAATCAGATCAGTTAAATAATATATCCAATAAATACATGTTTATCATCTCTTTTTGTCTTTTTCCCCCTGCATAATAGTAATCAAACGTACTGTAAATGTGATGCATGAA
Organism: Gadus macrocephalus; assembly: GCF_031168955.1. Classification (NCBI taxonomy): domain Eukaryota; kingdom Metazoa; phylum Chordata; class Actinopteri; order Gadiformes; family Gadidae; genus Gadus; species Gadus macrocephalus. The sequence goes on from NC_082388.1 coordinate 24,565,535, forward strand.
TTAAGTTCTCAGACAATTTCATTTAGTTTTATAAAAATTGAATGGATATTCCTTTTAATAAAGACGATTCTATCAACCGCAACAAAGCTTTTGTGACTTCCCCAAAGAGGCTCCATGCGAAGGAGACATAACCGCATTCATAACAGACAAAAGTCAAATAAATATCGATCAGCTTGATTGCTGCCATGTTTTATTCATAAGCGCACATGTGTTTACAAGCGGACACGCAGTATTAAAAAGCGGAAGCGGAAGCGCTTCCACACTACCAAGTCGTTCCAAAGTCTGAACGTTACAAACGCTAGGAAGCACTCGAGCTAGCACTCTATTCTCATCTCCATAGTGCGCGACTAGCAAGGACGCGTCCTAGCAAGGCTGCGGCCTTCACTTTGGGAAACAGCCCAGGTCTTACTGAAGGCATTTAATGGTCAAAATATTATTAATAAATATTCAAAATATATTCGAATACTAATATTAATAAACAAACAAACTTCGAATATGATTTTTGGGCAAAAGTCAAAGCCCTACTGTAGTGAAAACTATCTTTGCTGTCAAGTGAAGAAGCATTGGTTTGCCGATACATCAGTGGGCGTTTGTTCTGGGCATGGTCCCGATGGTGCCACGGGCCCCGGGCGCGAGACACACCTGTGTGGGCAACATTGTTGAGGCAGCCACACTTTGTAGAACAGGTGCCAAGCTTAGCACCAGTCTCCTCCCCACCCTCCAGGGTTCAGTAAAGGCCCACTTTGCTTCTGCCAGCTCCTAAAGTAGACATGTTATCTAATCGAGGTATGGCAAAGAAATAAACTGAGTGGGAGGAGATCCCAGTTACAAACGGATGGCATGTGTGCCATGCACTGGAGATCTATTATACTAACAACTTAATTGTTTTAAAGGTTATATCAGCAGCCGGCTCACCCCTCTGTTTGTCTTTCGTGCATCCAGTAAAAACTATCATGAACGCAGCGCAAAAACGCCGCAACACCCACCCCTTGTCAGTGTTTGGATGGTTGGAATTAGGGATGGGCATAATTAATCGATGCTCGATAATTGATCGTTAAGAAATGCGTCGATCAATTTATATTGTTATCGATTAAAAGGACGTTGTGTTGCATACTGTGAGTCTTGAAGCATTTAATTGAATATAACCCTGCCGACTGGTGGAAAGTGAATGGAAGAAGGTTCCCCAGGCTGTCAAAGTTAGCGCGACAATACCTCTGCATCCCCGCAACTTCGGTCCCGTCAGAGCGGGTGTTTTCTGCTGCTGGACTGACAGTTACAAGGCTGCGTTCGCGTCTGACCCCCGAGCATGTTAACATGCTTATATTCCTAAACAAAAATATGTAGGCTGGAGTTACTGTATGCTATGGACGACAGTCACCACCGTATGTGAGTCGCTCTTTTCTTTCTTAATGTGTTGACTCTCGCTCCGCTTGGTGCCTCTTGGAGTCGTTACATTTTGCCAAAACTGTGATATTTTAGCAACAAGTCCAGCCTTATATATGTTCAATAAGGTATTGCTTTTAGATAGACTAGTTCATGCAATTGTTTGTAAATGGGTGGCTCATCTTTTTGTTGTGAGCCTTTTCCGCGCGCCGGCTGCAGGCATTATATGTCGGCCTTTCCCCCCCCTTTTTTTTCATAACAGTTATACAGTTTAATGCCCACTGCCTTTGTTTGATTATTGTTGTCCGATAAGTTCGCTACTTATTGTAATTGGAATAGGCTACAGATTTAGTCTTGTTGAATCGTTTCCAAACCTTTAAGAGCGCCTGTAGGCGCATTGTTCGGACTTTACGAGCGCCGCATAGGCCTATAACCTATAATGCCTGTATTTATTATTTTAAAACTGTTAAACAGTTGTAGGTCTTCAAGTTAACTGTATTGTATTAATTTTGGCCCATACATTATTGTTGGAATAAAGATTTCATTGATAAAAACATTAGAAAAAAAACATAGAAAAAAGTTAATGATTAATCGATAATTGATCGATAACTCTAGCGATGCTCGATCAAGAAAATTTCTTCAAATGCCCATCCCTAGTTGGAATACTGTTTATTTTGGTTTGCAGTGGTTGGTAGTACCATTTGTTTTTGTGTACGATCTTCGAGCACAGAGACGCGTTTTTTTGACGGCCTGCTTATTGGGCGGGCAGCTAGCGGATCGCGAGGAAAGATCAGCTGAATGTGATCATTCATGTTTTGGCCTAGCATCGCTGATACAACCTTCAAATGCAATTCTGAAAAATTTATAAAAAAAACACCCACTGAACAACTCTGACCGCAGATCTGCAGGTTTGGCTGCAGACCGATCAATTAAATAACCGCATCAGTGTTTAATTCTATCACTGATGATCGGGCATGTAACTGAACCGTGAGTAGGGCCAGGGTTGAGACGAAGCAGGGAGCAGAGGAGGGCGAGTTGCAACGGGTAGGGATCGGACCCACACATAATTAACCGCTGACTGGGTTGTCGCTCTTCATCAATGTGTTTGACACAGACAGCAGGCGCGTTCCCCGCGACGTCTGTGGGAATTTGAAAAGAGACACACCACACCATGTGCGAGTAACACGTCGGAGGTGTCGGTTATAGATTTATGGATGGCTCAGTTAAATGCGGGTCGTTTGGGTCATCACAGGTTACTGAATGAGGTCATGCAGATCATCATTTCAGTGTATCCATTTTTTGCATTGGCCAACAACTTGTCTCACAAATCAGACTTCAGTTAAAGATTCTAAAGACTTTAGATTATTATCTAGTCTGACGACAGACCAGCTCAAATCTTGGTGAACAGTGCATTTCACCTTCTTCTGGGAGGTGGAGATCGCAAATCGTGTAATTGGCAAACAACTCCGCCAACAGCGGTAAACTGTAGCAGGGTGTCTGCAAAAGGTTTAATGAACACTGTGTAAACCAGGGCTGTCCAATATTGGAGCAAAATGACTTTGCAATACTTCTGTTCTTTGCAGCATATATATATTGCGCTAAGGAAAAAATGAATTGACTATTAGCTTACATTTCCGTGCATTGAGTCTAAGAAACAATCTACCGATTGTTTCTTATATATGGAATCTTTGCTATACAATCTGATGAATTAAGTTCCCTAGCATAGCACACTATTGCTGAACCACTGCTTGAGCTGAAAGGGCAAAAACTGAACCTGGGAAGGTTGTAATGTTATGAGGTGGTAGATGAAAATATTTCAAAAAGGGGTAAAGGTTAGACACAAAGTCTAAACTGAATTTTGTTTCCTTTATTGTACGCATTATCTGTACCTTTTGCATGTCTTTCAGGCACAGTGGCCCACCCATTGACTGGGACCGATTCCACCATATCCGTAATACAGCGAGATGGTGAAGCCTGTCATGTCCCATCATTCACCTCAGCATGAGCGTGGAGCCGCCAAAGCCCGCCAAACGGCCGTCTTACTCTGTTCCCGTAGTATTAGCATCACCTCAACACTGACACTGCTGATTATATAATAACACACCGATACTAACCGATTGCCGTGTGTGCTGCAGTTCACAGACGTGGGCAAACCAGTCCGCACCTCAGCTTGTACTCTGTGTTGAACTGCGTTGCTAAGACATTGTGGATTAGGAAAACAAAAGTCCATCCCTTTGCCGTCATCAATCATTAATTAATCCAAATTAAACTGCCAGACGTGGGAGCTTGTTGAAATTGAGATGTGAGATTGTAGTGAGCGGAGAGAGGCTCAGCCCTGGGGCTCCTTCACCAGGATAAGTGGTCTAGCGGCGCCTTTGGTGTCCGGTCGGGCTGAGGTACCCGTGGCAGCTCTCTCTTGAGGATGCCCAAGTACACTCCATGGATTCATCTACACGTCTAGTGCGTTATTCACCAGAGCACTGTGGAGTTCACTTATTCAAGCGACCTGTGATGTATTGTGGGAAATCAAAACTAATAAACAAACGTCCTAATCTTTATCATTAGCTTTTTTTTTTTTTATTATTATTATTTGCAAAGGCGAGTGTCATCTTCCGAATCATGGACGACGGGTACCATGCGATTTTACCCTTTGTATCAAGCAGCAAAAGCGTTCCAGCATAACGTGTTCGAGATAATTACTTTACATTTTTAGCAGACGCTTTTATCCACAGCTACTTACAACGGTTCATTCACACACCGACGGCGGAGTCAACCACGCAAGGCGACACCAAGCTCTTCAGGAGCAGTTAGGGTTAGATGTCAGTCTTGCTCAGGGACACCTTGACATGGGAAGGCTATACAAGTCAACCCACTCTACCTCCTGAGCTAAGCACACCCTGATAGATAGATGTGCCTTTACTTTGACACCGACGGCTCTGCAGTCGGACTAATGTGCCCATCGCGATGCCAAGGCTGGAATGATACGTCGTACAGTGCTAGTAAACAGGCCAACCTATTCATACTTACTAGCACTCCTTCTCTACGCCTCAACCTCGCGTGACTGCGCACTTTCCCGTAACGAAGCAGGAAACCAGGCCTGGCCTAGCCCCGCCCCTTACTGTATCTGGTTAACTCCCCAGGCTTTGTACCGCCTCCCCCCAGAAGTTCGGCTCTAGCATTGTCGGACTGCTGGGTCCGAGATTAGCCAACAACTGACCTGTAATGATCGTTTGTATTGAGCAGCAACTATAGGACGATTACATCAGAAACTATCATTGATTACTAGGCTCTGGCTGAATTCATGCACGGTCCATCAGTGAAGGATCTTTCCACTTGTTACGTCGTGATGATTCCCCTTTCAAATAAGATGCTATAAAGCCCAACACATAGGGTCAGACGGAAGCGGGAGTGTCAGGACGTGATGTAAAGCTTTTAACACACCGACAGTTGAGCGGCAGCTGCAAATGCATTCGCCGGTCCCACTTGGAGTCTGTCCGTGTTAACCCTGGAACCGGAGTACACCACCAACCGGAGTGGCTCGAGAGAAATCCCGGAACTGCTTTGTTCCCAACATAACAGTACCGTGGTATACTTTTGTTAGACCGCAAACAAGAACGCTCACAGAATCGAATTGAGAATTCAAGCTCGGGCGTGAAGATGGATGTCGAGGAAATGGTCCAAAATACGAAGCAACAAAAGAACCTGGACGAGATACAGTTGAGACTCAAGGATCCGTTGAAAAATCTGTTCAGAGAATGATGATGGACCCTGGTACGGAGAGTTATGCTTCTTTTATTTTCCTCATCCATTATTCATTCATCACTTAAATAGAAGAGGGACCAGCCAAATATAACTTCTTTATTGCAGGAGTGAAATAAATTGTTCTCAACCCCTCTTTTTGGACGCTGTGTCTGTTTTATTTAGTGGTGCCCCTAGAAGTGTTGACTGTGCTCGTTCATGTCTGATTTAGGAGCAGTGAAGGTAGTGTCCTGTTGCCTGCCTGCTGCTCTCTGAATATCGCCAAAGACTTCAGGAAACTCTCCGGGTCACTAGTTCTGCAGAGCTTTGGCTAGGAGGGCCAGCCGGCAGCCGCATAACCAATATTTCCCTGCCACCATTTTCCACACACACACACACACACACACACACACACACACACACACACACACACACACACACACACACACACACACACACACACACACACACACACACACACACACACACACACACACACACACACACACACAGGATGAGGCCTATCTGTCCCCGACCAATCCAATCACAGAACAGACATACAGATCACTGTGGCAACCAATCACAGTATAGCATTGGAGAGCCTGGGGGTCAGAGAGAGACCAATCGGACAACGTACTTCTGGTTGATAAACCGGCAGCTGGAGCGCCGACAGGCGAATCATGAGTAGAATAGTGTTGATTTTTTTTAAAACTGTATTCTTGAATTTCATTTTATTCAAGACTGTATTTTAATATTTTATAGTTTATACATGCATGTAGGGTCAGTACGAAGTGCAGTCTGTGGTCTATAAATGACTATGAACATAATATTTTTGGAATAATGGAATTGCACTCTCATTGCGTTATTGTATGCATTCAATCTCATTTTAATCTCGGAGAAACAAGAAGGATGGAAGAGGACCCAGATAAATATCAAAAGACTCCCCGTTAAATCAGGCTAACATGGACCAGAGAGGCTGAATGATTTTACAACGATACACCAGTGGTAAGATTCTGTCCAAGGAACTTTGACCCAGTGAGCCAACAGACCCCTACTGGGAACCACAGTTACGCGAGTATGACTGTCAATAAACTGGAACGCAAGCCACCAGCTGCAATTATGCAACAATTGGGCTGTGCTTGTTAAACTTTGGAATTTAACGCACCAGTCCAAGCCGATGGAGCGAAGACAGACGTTAACGTTTCTTAAAGCACCACGGAAATGCAGAATATCAAAACATGTAGCGTGTATTCAAATCATCTGCGTCAATAACACCACGTCAATATCATAAACTACTAGGCATATATTGTACACATATGGCTTTCACTATTGACTAGTAGCCCCCGGATTCAACACCCGTATTAAGAGCTCATAACTGTGTCATAATCAAATGCTATCTGAGAGCAATAGGTGTTGACACCGCCAACCTCAAAGCTTTTTGGGTTTCTCAACTAAACAAAATACATTTGGCCTTGAGTCCCTCAATAAAAACCAACAGCATGTTAACCTTACTAAACAGGGGGAAATGTATAAAAGATGTTCATTCACATTCATTCAAGCGTCTGCCCCAAGCTATTCAGCAGGGAACGAAGCAAAGAGATAGAAATCCAACCAGCAAAACGAGGAGCAGTCTTACACAAACTTCTTGTCTACAAACATGCTACGTGCGATAACTAGATGTAAAGTAGTCCACTCATTGAGTTACAGTGTGAAGGGGATACCCTCGCAGAGCTGGAGGTCTAGGTAGCCGCGAGCCATGTTGGGGTATCAAGCACCACCAAGCACCACACATGGCAGCTATTTTTGGCATCTAAAACCTGCAGTGCAACAGAACAGTGATTCTACAGGAACAACTACAGCAAAAGAATACCCGTGAAAAGACATTGACCGGGAATCGTAGATCCACAGTAAATTCATGTTATTCTGTCCATATAGAACGAGAAAACGTTGGGGATCTGATCAATAACAGTCACATCGACACTGAAATCATTTTCTGCTTTAAGTTGTTCAAATGTTTGTTGCATTAATCATTATAAAACAAATAGTTTTGTATGTAATAGCTGCCTGGCTGATAAAGCAAGCACATTTCAGACATCATCTGGGAATTTGGCATTATACATCACATTTTAAAGACCAATATACAATAGGGATGTCAATCACCATCTAACAATGTTGTCTTTTTTTTTTCCCCCATCTACAAATAGAAGGACATCGTTTTTTTGCATTTATTGGGATAAGGAATGATCATCATAGTTAACGTTTGATTCAACAACATTTGCATATTTCATAGTTACAGATGCCAGTGAATGCCCACGAGTTAGTGATTAGACATCCTGACTAGAGGATGGCCACCTTGGTAAACAAGTCAACGCGCTACGTGTCAAACTACTCTAAGAAGCATCAGCCAATACTTCATAAGAAGACAACTTATTAAGACGCTATTCTCCATATCAGCAGTTGGTTTGGCCAATTAGCCCGTGATCGCCGCAGTACCAGTTGTCCACAAATAATCCATCACGCATTTACTCTGCCCATGGAAACACACAGTGGCCAAGAAACAACACTGACTTGATGAACACATTGGGGCCACAATAAACGCCATAGTGCTGCACCCACAACACTGGACCCTTAACAACACACAGGATTCCATGTGGTCCTGACAGACCCCGAAACAGGGACCCTGTTACGCCGCAGCAGGAGCGCGTCGAGGCCGTGGCGGGGCTAGACCTCTCCTGGCGGCTGCTCTGCTGCTGGCCGCGGCTAATCCCGTTAGCAGGCTAGCTGGAGAACCCAGAGAGCTAACCCGCTAGGCTAGCACCCTCTCCCTCACGGTGATAGCACACAGCGCTGCTGACAGAAGAAGCTAAGACACAATGGCATCCAGATCCTACTAAAATACCACAGGGGTACCCTAACTACGACCGGACGTTGCGGATAATACGAGCCCTGGTTCTGCCGAAGCATCTGGGAAGTCATTTAGCTTAGCATATTGCTAACCGTTTTGCGCCCAACTCTCCGGTTATGCAGCGCTATGAATCTGACACGGTTCTCCCCGACACAGGCGATGGACGCGGGCAGCGCTCCCCCGACCGGGTTCGGGAGACCCGTGGGGCCCGGGGTGAAGCATACACCAACCCGCCATTCAACACAAAGACAGCGATTATTGTTAATTAAAAAAATTATCAAACCGCGTGTGTTTATTAGTGTATTTCCATACCTGTGTAGATGAACTGTGATCAATCGCGTTCTCTTCTGCAGCTCTCTTCCCCCTCCTAGCTCCAAAATGGCGCCAACATGTATAGATTCGGCACCCATGGGCAGCCTGCCATCCGTGGGGGCGTAGCGCCCCCTATGAGCCAGCGGCGGGTACTACGTCTGCTGCAGCTGTCTGGGAACACTATGATCCCATTCAACGCCAGAGCTTCCATGGCTGCTGCTTTCTCGGCTGGTGCTCGTTGGCTGTTGACAATCACAGCCGAACAGCAGCGGGGAAGGCTAAATATAAAAAAGAAGCTTCACTGGTTGTTTTATTTTTTTAAGTGAGGCATTAAAAATGGCTACTTGTTTTATCGAAGCATGCGGGCAACGCGATGTGTGTATAATATAAAGACATGGTATAATCAACAAACAGTCCATACGACCATATTTGCGTTCGACTGCGATCATGTTACGTCAAAATCTAATTGTGAAAAATTAACCGACTTTCACTTATCGCTAGGGGGCCCTTGTTGCTTGGAACAGTGCCAGCCAATTGAACCAAATTTGAAATTGGGATATTTTGACACATGACAAACCTTTTGAAATCGATTAATGAAGCGATTTATAAGCTTTTAAACATTTGATTATATTACGTTTAGAATAAGGCCTACTACCTTTGGCCAGAAGACAATGACAGTCGGGCAGAAAATAGAAGCCCTTATTAAGCCAATTAACCAATCAATGTTAAAACGCACCAATTTAGTGGCACGCGGGCGCTTATAAACCACAAGGCGGGCACGAAGGACTTCTTCATGGGGTTATAATGGAGGGGTATGGGCCCCAGGTTATGGGCAAGATCTTCTTTGGCAACCACCCTGGCGCTGTGCCGTTCATCCACGGTGGATGGGGAAAGAGAGACGGCCGGTTTCTGACCCCCAGTGGCCTCAGTTACCTGGAACTCTGCAAAGTGATCCTATCAGAAGTGCATCCGTACGTCGGCCCTGGGTTTAAGAAGACAGACACTAAAGAATGCGGCGTTCAAGTGAATTTCAAAGTTGAGAAGATAACTCAGTGTTCGCTAGGCCCCAAAACGCTGTATTCCCAGGAGAGGGGCGCCAGCTCTCCTAGGAGTCCACACTGCCCCACACCGGGGGGCAAAGCGCCGTTCAACACGCCAGTCAACAACGTGCGCTTCTCCCGACCCCTCTCCATCTACTCACCGGTGTTTGACCGCAGAAACTTCCGGAAGTCGGTGAGCTGCAGCGAAGACAGTGGGTATGAAGCGCGGGACGGATCCGTGGAACTAGTGGATGGCGAGAAGAAGGTCCTTGGAACCGAGAAGGACCCTTCCGTAAACGTGGGTAACTCCCCGCATCAGGCGTTTAAGGGGTCGAACTTTCAGGTGAGTTTCACCGACATTTTCTACAAGACTTTTGGTGTCGTGTTTGCGGTTCTCCACCTGTTTCCTTTAAATGCTCCCTAGTTCCTGGAGCAGAGATATGGCCATTTCCACTGCAGAAAGTGTAACATCCGGTGGGAGAGTGCTTATGTCTGGTGCATCTCTGGAACAAGTAAGGTAGGAAACCTTATTTGTTCCCTTGTGCATTGGACTTTCCAGTTAGCTGGTGTTGTTGGCGGATGAATGTGTTGCGCTAATTTGTAATACGCCTGATGGCGAACTCAAAATGCTTAATTAATTTTCTAATCCACTTTTAGGTGTATTACAAGCAGCTCTGCCGGAAGTGTCAGTTGGGAATAAATCCCTACAAAGTGGAATCCATTATCTGGCAGGTGAGCTCCCTGCCACAACTGCTGAGGTAGACCTATGATGATCTCCATGCTGCTTCTAAATGTGGGGGTTAATTAAGAATACTGGCTTTGTCTTGTCAAACGCTGGGATATGGTGGGGGAGAAACTAATGTATAGGAATTTGAACTTCACCTTGGTATTTGCCATACAGTATATACTCCAGTCACCCTTGAACAATTCCCGTGTGCCTGTGTTCTGGTCCAGGGCTGCCTGCTGACGTCGTGGGGCGGCGACATGAAGCCCAGGCGCATCAACATGGCCCGCCCCCACCGGCAGGATCTGTGTGGCCGCTGCAAGGGAGCGCGGCTGTCCTGCGACGCGACCTACAGCTTCAAGTACATCGTCTGAGCGGCGGTCAGCGACGCCACCCACAGCTTCAAGTACGTGGTCTGAGCCTGGGGCCGTTGCAACCAGACCGGCGTCGTTACAACTGGACCTTTTTGTCTCCACCCTCCTCCTGCCCAGCCATTGGTGTACTTTAAAACCATTCCCACTGAGGCCAAGCACGGACTTGATGACTGAATTTCTTCAGTGGATCGCCAAAGGGTTGGCATTTGGATGGACCTTCATGAGCACATGAGCTCATCTTCCGACTGGTTTTTGTAGAAAAATTTAAAAATAATAAAAAGTATTGCATCAAAACTGAGCTTTGTCAACCATGCCTTCAGGGGTATGCGGAAGGGCGTTGTAATAAGTTGTGCTTGTCTTTATCAAGTGGCTTAATCCGTCATCAGTAATTCCGTGTAGCGATAACGGGTCACTTCATTAGCTGATCCACTCAGTAAACAGGCCCTGATGTTTGGTTGGCTGAAGGCATGCATCCACTGGGTATTATTTGGGGGGGGGGGATATTCTCCAACTACACATTTTGCTCAATTTTTCTGGCCAAAAACAATTAACTTCTGTTCATGTTTAGATGTCAGTGCCATGTGCTTCTCCACACTGCTCCATAAATGTGACCTGGATTAAGGTGTTCAGACACTAAGGCCCAATCCCATTTCTAGCCCTTACCCCTTCCCCTTACCCCTCCCCCTTGTTTTGAAGGGGTAAGGAGTAGAACTGGGATTGGGCCTAAGACATGAAACTGATTTGGTGCTTAATTGCATGAAGGACCCAGACAGTGTTAACGAGTCATTACAAAAGCGCCTGGTGGCAAATTATGCCATTTAAATGTTATCTGGGTTCGTGTCGTGACGCATGAATCCCTAGGTTGAGAAAGCGCTGAGACGGGTTCAGTGCTCAAACACATTGTATGCTATGCAGTAGAACTGGAAACATTTTACCCAATGCAGTAAAAGGTCATTCACCTAGTGTTTTTCAAACATCGCTCCAAGGTTAAGCCATACAAAGCAATTTCCAAATGATCACTTGTATCAAAGCCAGCTTAAAGTTGTATCTAGCTCCAGTCCAACCGTTGACTACCTTCCACAGGTGTTGCTTTAAACATCGACGTTAAGAAAAAGAACCTGGTTATGCAGGGAAAATATCCTTGCTGTTCGAATTCATGTTGGCCGAATCCACCAAGCGTGGCACAAATTGCCGAAGGCATAATAAAACTCAACAGATTTATTTTGACATATCTTTACTTTGAAACAGCCTTGTACATGGCAGCTGAACTTTCAAAAGGCTGTAAAAGTATTTACAAGGTGAGGGGAAAGAAAAACATTACTCTAAAAAGCATTAAAAATGTGCACGGTCTGTCTGGTTCGGCATGCACACAAATTCACCCACGTGGGCTTAAAGCCCTCCTTTTGCACCTCATACAAAAACATCTTTCAGATAAAACAACTCTATAAATATACCAAACACTTCATACAGTACACGGTGGACGCATGCATGGCAGTTAACATTGAGTCGGAACAGTGAATGCAAATAGAAAAACTTGAATCGAGTGGCAGATCGGGTATAAATGGGCAAAGAGACATTTTGTACAAGCAGTAAACGAGGGATCACGATAACACGTTCTCAGCGAAGAAGCACGACTAGTTTTTCTTTGAACGCGAGTGCCGAGCGTCAGTTGCCCCCTTTCATGGCGGGCCGGTACCCCTCTGCTGCGCCCACAAACAAATGCTACGGATAACGACGGCCCCGACAGCGGCCATCGTCATGGACATGAACGCACCACGGGTGACGAGAGTAACAGTGAACAGTGTCTGTTCAAACGGGGTCTTTGTGTACAGTGTAGGACAGTGAGGGCTATACAGTGTACTGTAAACTTACTAAGGATAACGCTAGGACTAGCCAGAGTGCACGCGGATCACAGTACAGCAGGACACACCTGTGTAGCCGGGCGCCTAACGACAGTAGTTTTAAGATCACACCGATTACACCAGCCTAATGGAGGACTAATAAACAGCACGAGAGCAGCTTGAAGAGAACTACACTTCGAATCGCCTTCGCCTGCTCGGTCAACTCTGTGTTTCAGTCAAGAGATAGTCCTCCGGATTTAAAGGAGCACTGTGCAAGTATTAGCTAGTGTTTGTGTGTGCGTCTCCAGACGTATAGAAGGGGATCACACAGCGTTACAATTAAACTACATTTCCCAGCGAGGCTTGAACGCTAATCCTCTTGTTGAATCGGAACACATTTACGGCTTGCTAGCGAGTATTTCTACTTTGATTTACTTGACACGTGTTTACAAGGCGAGTACACAACGTCTAAATTTAAATACTATTCTCAATCCAAACGGGTATTCTAGAGTGTTACCACGACTTTGACAATATAGGCTCAAACACGGTCCAGCGGCGGTTTTATTTCCATTGATTAAAGTTATTGATCGTATCCTCTCTGCATGTGGAACACCTTTTCTGTTGACATATTTTGAAGCAAACCGTTTTTTCCGTTCATTTTTAAATACAGAACACTATCGTACACAGCACCCCTTTAAAACGGCTCAAGGCAGTGTCTTTCAGTGAGGAGCATTCAACTAGGTCATGCATTGCACATCTTTTTTTTCTCTCTCTCTCTCTCTCTCCAGCAGTTGACACAAACAAGTCCAGCGTGTGGCCTCCCCTTCAAGGTGGGGTCGGCCCGTTGTCACAGCAGCAAATCGTACACGGAGACGCGCCCTGAATCAGCGACCTGCTTCCTCTTTCGTAAAACCATAACGACCCTCCGTTTAGTGCAATAGGGACACAACGTTCTCCCACTGGCCCCGTCCTGCCGTGGTTGGCTCTGCTTCACCAAAGCCCCACGTGTGCGTCATTCAGTTTGTGGTGGTGGCAGCCAACCCCGGGACAAGAGTTCTGTTTCCCCCCCGTGGGGAAGAGATCCAGGGGTGTGTGTTCCTTTATCAGAGCAGGAAGCAGGTTCCACAGTGAGTGACGACCTTCAACAGAGACTACACGAGCCTTTTGATATGCATCGGGGAGAGCGGAGGAGCTCGCTCCCAGTCCAGGATCCCGTCAGGTCACCCTTCTCAGCAGGTCCGGGTCATCACGTCCCCTTTAGGCTCCGACTTCACCACCACTAAAAAATTAATAAACGAAAAAACGAGTCTGTGCGTCCCGGGTCTGCCTGCAGCATGGCAGTTTCCCCAGATAGGTCATCGTCTCCTGGTCAGCGTGGGACCATCACATACGTCAGGTCTGTAGGTCCACTGGTGTCGCAGAGCGCCCGCCGTCACAGGCTTCTTAGGTTTCAACGTCCGACGGGTGGGGGTTCCGCAGCCCCGCGGCCCCCAGCAGGGGCAGGGCCGCCCGGCCCACCTTGCCCAGGTAGCGGGACAAGGGTGCGTCGGGGGGCTCCACGCAGCCGCAGCACCCCCACCCGCCGGCGTCTCCCGGGGCTGGGGGGCGGGGCGACGTCGGCGGGGGGCCGAGGGGGAGGAGGAGGAGGAGGGAGGGTGCGGGAGGCCGGGTCTGGACCGCCCCGCCATCCCGGGCCGGGACGGGGGGCGGGTCACGTGCGTCGCGATGGGGGAACGGGAGCAGAGGGAGGTGGGAGGCCGGGCCGGGGACAGCGGGGGCGCCGGGCGGGTGGGCGCGTGCCCCCCGGACCGGTGCTGAAGTCACGGTGAGGAGCGCCGCCGCCGCCGCCGCCGCCGCCGCCGCCGCCGGGGGCCTCTGGCGGCCGGGCGAGGACCGTCCTCGCGGAGGCCGGAGCAGCGGCTCGCCGCACCCCCCGCTGACGTAATACTGGGGGCGCGTCGGCGTGAGGGGGGCCGAGGGGGGGGGGCGGGGCCGGCCCGGTCCCGCCGCGGCGGGGGAGAAGAGGTCTGGAGGCTCGGGGAAGGCGACGGCGGCGGCGTGCCGCGGCTGAGCCGGCGCTAGCGCGGGGGCGGTTTGGGGTGCAAGGCGGGGCCCGGCTGGGGGCCCCGCCGGGGAGGCGGCGGACGCACGGGGGGGGGGAGGCCCCGGGCCCCCGCCGTCCACCGGGGGTGCGGGGGGAGGAGCTGGGGGAGGGCGGCGGAGAAGATGGCGTAGAAGGGGTTGTGTAGCGGCGGCGAGGTGGGCTCCGTCCGGGGGGGAGACGGAGGGGAGAGAGGGGGAGGAGGAGGGGAGGGAGGAGGGGAGGGGGGAGGAGGAGGAGGAGGGGAGGGAGGGGAGAGAGGGGGAGGAGGAGGGGAGAGAGCGGGAGGAGGAGGGGAGAGAGCGGGAGGAGGAGGGGAGAGAGCGGGAGGAGGAGGGGAGGGAGGGGAGAGAGGGGGAGGAGGAGGGGAGGGGGAGGAGGGGGGACTCAACACCTCCTGTCAGAGGCTGGTCCCGGAGGCGCTGGAGTCGGGGAGGTAGGTGGTGACCACGCGGTAGTCCTGGGCGCGGCGGATCATCTCGCGGATCTCCCCGTTGAGCTCCAGCAGCTTGGAGCAGATGAGGCTGAGGTCCTGGCGCGAGCCCACCAGCGCGATGGTGCCCGTCTGGCCCAGCGTCTGGTGCCGGAAGAAGGCGTTGAGCAGCGTCTGCACCTCGCTCTCCGAGCCGCCGCCGAACACGCCACCAGGCCACTGCCTCCTGGGACGGGGGGGGGGACGCAAGACCCTCGGTTAGGGAGAACTCAGAAGCACAGAAAAACACACACAGACACACACACATAGAGAAAGACACACACAGAAAAAAACATACACACACACACAGAATAACACACAGACACAGACACACACACACACACACAAAAAAAGACACACACACACACACACACAAAAAAAGACACACACACACACACGCACAGACACACACACACACACAGAATAACACACAGACACACACACACACACAGAGCCTGGAACTGTTCCCGGGTTGGATCCCATTGTGCCCATTGTTTACACGCTCACTAGAAGCTTTGGGACGAGCAGCCATTCATTAAGTCGCCACTGAACACCACGGCGTCTGAAGTTCACCGCACTGTGTGCTCGCGGCCCAGCTCTGGGTCCCGCCCCCCACCCACCTGCTCTCCTGAATGTAGCGGACGGCTTTGGTGAACTCCTGGTTCTTCAGGCACTCTAGGATGGCCTGCACGGCCGCCTCCGAGCTCTGGAAGCTGGGCACGGGCGGGGCGGCCGCCTGGGTGGTGAGGGCGTGGCCGTGGCCGTGGCCGTGGGCGATGGCGTGGCCGTGGGCCAGGTGCGTGAGCTCCAGGTCGCTGGCCACCGCCGCCTCGGCCGCCTGCAGGCTGGTCTTCAGGTCGCTCAGCTCGCGGGACATGTTGAGCAGCTGGGGGCGGGCAGACAGACAGACAGACAGACGTGGCAGGCTGCTGCAGTGTCCTTCCAGGGCAGGACGGGACACACAGAGTCTAAGGTGGTAGTGCTTTATGTGTTTATCTAACGGCCCGTGGTCTTTCTGTACAGTGAAATTGTCATAAAACATAAGTAACAAAGGTAGTTTGTTCGGTAGGTGTAGAATAAGTGATACATATGTGTTGTGAAGGTAAAGAATATATTAAAGAAACATTGTGTTAAAGTCCTTCCAAAATGGTGCGTCTCTTATCTAATCCTCCGCAGACGTTGATGGAGTAACACTCCGCTACACGTGCATCTGGTGCCATTCAACCGGACGGCGTCTCTCACCTCAGGGACTGAGCTGACGGCGTGGACCTGGCCAATCAGCTTGCAGTACGACTGAAAGAGCAGCAGCAGCTGGAAGTGGAGCTTATAAAGGCGCTGGCACAGCTCCAATTGCTGGGGGACAGACACACACAGAGAGACACACTGATGAGATTATGACACACACACACACACACACACACACACGTACACACGTACGCACAGCCGCTGAAGCACATACGCACATTTGCGCGCACACACACAGACACACAAATAAATGCTCTATCGCACTCGCACACGCAAACATGCACATGCACACACACAGAAACAAACGCTTTATCCCACATGCACATGCACGCACACACACTCACACAGATGCCTTCACACACACAAACACACACGTCGCAGTACAGGAACAGTTAAACGTTTTGCTGTAAAAAGAGTAATTGAAAACAAGGTGTGGAGGTAGAGGAACTAGAAGGAGCACTTACTGCAAGAGATTCCATTTGCTAGATAGCGAGACAGCAGGTTAGGGCATGAGAGTGAGATGAGAGGAAGACAGAGCATCAATCAAACACATGCACGGAGCTCCCAGTACGGGCACAGTCGGTCAATACAAGGCATTAGTCCACAACAGCCCCCGCTCAATTAGTTTTAAATATGTTAAAGTTAAACACACAAAGGCAAGAGGGCCATTCTGGACTCATTTTGACGTTCGTTGTCTTTGACAAAGTATGTTTGAACATGTGCAGTTACGTCATTATTTCTACGGTTATGTATCAAAGCATTAGCTGTCAGGGATTATTGAACAGAACGCTGGTTAAGCAGATGGTGAGAACGCAGACAGCTGAATAGCACTTTACATTGACATTAGTATTTCACTTGGAGTTTCCCTCTGCATTACATTTTCCATTAGTTCTAAACTTTAAATTGCGTTGAGCGTTGAAGGTAAAAACATAAGTAAATAGGACAGGTTAGGGCCTTTGCATGGAATAGGCTCCAGGTAAAGGTAGCACAGTATTCTAGGCAGCAGAGGAAGCACACATGCAAAGAACAACAACTCCAATAGTGTGTGACGCAAACACTGAGAGAGGCAGCAGAGAGAGAGAGAGAGAGAGAGAGGCAGCAGAGAGAGAGAGGCAGCAGAGAGAGAGAGGCAGCAGAGAGAGAGAGAGAGAGAGAGAGAGAGAGAGAGAGAGAGAGAGAGAGAGAGAGAGAGAGAGAGAGAGAGAGAGAGAGAGAGAGAGAGAGAGAGAGAGAGAGAGAGAGAGACAAGCGAGAGAGACAAGAGAGAGATTGACAAGAGAGAGATTGACAAGAGAGAGAGACAGATCCTCCAACCTTTTCCTCTGATTCGCCAGGCTGGCAGGTGACCACACTGTCGCCGGAGCATCTGGGAAATGTGTCCCTACAGTTCCTCAACCACTGAGGGGGTGAAAGGACACAACGCTTAAAATAACACTCACAAACACTAGTGGCATCTGAGCCCTCATAGGATCAGCAGTCCTGGTGTTTACAGAAGAGGTGCATTGTGGGTTAGTGTGTGCACACATGAACCTCTGCTCACCCCTCTAGCCAAGTGGATTGGTGACTGGGAGGCAGAGCACTAATAACGGCTTGTACGCACTACCCCAGCCAAGACCAAGATCCTCAACAACAGAGTTGAATAAACACATGTCAGAAATATATGGCCTGTTAAGCCCTTTGAGACGGTACCTGTGATTAAGGGCTGTACAAATACAATTGAATCGAGTTCAAGTGGCTGAAATCCAACCGTGTGTACACACACTTTGAAAGATTTAGAACTGTGATCATTCTACGTTAGGAACAGTTGTGAGGAACACCAGAAGCCTTTACTAGGGTGGAACTGAATGGACTCCATTCAGAGCTCTAGGCCCACTGAACCGCTGAGCTGTGATTGGCCGAGGGGTCCCTTCGTACCATGACGGCCGCCTCTTCCCGGCTGTTGTAGGTGTCCAGGTACTCCTGCAGCTCCAGGGCGCTGAACTTCATCTTCTCCAGCAGCCCGTAGGACATGATCTGGAGAGGAGGAAACACATTGTTTTTCTGTGTGCGTCTGTGTTTGTTTTTCTGTGTGTGTTTTTCTGTGTGTGTTTTTCTCTGTGTTTTTTTTCTGTGTGTTTTTTTTCTGTGTGTGTTTTTCTGTGTGTGTTTTTCTGTGTGTGTGTTTTTCTGTGTGTGTTTGTGTTTTTGTGTGTGTTTGTTTTTTTGTGTGTGTGTGTGTGTGTGCGTCTGTGTTTGTTTTTCTGTGTGTTTTTCTGTTTGTGTATTTTTCTATGTGTGTGTTTTTCTGTGTGTTTGTTTTTGTGTGTGTGTGTGTGTGTGTGTGTGTGTGTGTGTGTGTGTGTGTGTGTGTGTGTGTGTGTGTGTGTGTGTGTGTGTGTGCGTGCATGTGTGTGCATGTGTGTGCGTGTGTGTGCGTGCGTGTCTATGTGTGTGGTCCGTTTCTTCCTGAACACATGCCAACCATTAGAACTGGCTAAGGCTCTTCCGATTTCTGCCCCAGATTATCAACAGACATTTCTAATCTCTGAAAGCCAGATGAGACGGATTACTGAGCCCATCTTCTGTCCCCGAACAGAGCGCATTTATACAGAACAAATGGAATCGGTTCTTCTTTAGTTTACCATGCTTCACTAAACAGGGTTCTACAGGTCATGGAGCTGGGTACTAAAGGTCACATGGTTCTGTTTGCATTGAGCTGGGTTCTGTAGGTCACATGGTTCTGTAGCTCGCATGGTTCTGTAGGTCACATGGTTCTGTAGGTCATGGAGCTGGGTTCTGTAGGTCATGGAGCTGGGTTCTGTAGGTCACATGGTTCTGTAGGTCACATGGTTCTGTAGGTCATGGAGCTGGGTTCTGTAGGTCACAAGGTTCTGTAGGTCATGGAGCTGGATTCTGTAGGTCACATGGTTCTGTAGGTCACATGGTTCTGTAGGTCACATGGTTCTGTAGGTCCCATGGTTCTGTAGGTCACATGGTTCTGTAGGTCACATGGTTCTGCAGGTCATGGACCTGGGTTCTGTAGGTCACATGGTTCTGTAGGTCACATGATTCTGCAGGTCATGAAGCTGGGTTCTGTAGGTCACATGGTTCTTTCGGTCACATGGTTCTTTAGGTCACATGGTTCTGTATGTCACATGGTTCTGTAGGTCCCATGGTTCTGTAGGTCCCATGGTTCTTTAGGTCACATGGTTCTGTAGGTCCCATGGTTCTGTAGGTCCCATGGTGCTGTAGGTCACATGGTGCTGCAGGTCACATGGTTCTGGGGCTCACCGTGTCGGCGTCGATGTAGATGGTGGGGCAGTCCGAGCAGGTGGTCAGCATCTGGGAGGAGCGGAGGAACTTGGAGCCGATCCCCCGCAGCCCCTCCCCCAGGTAGGTGGCTGCGTCCGTGGTCAGCGTGCAGAACTTCCCCTGGATGTTCTGGGAGCCAGCAGGACGCCATGTTAAGGCAGTGGTCTGTTTGATTGGTCCCACTCAAAAACACTCGGCTTTGATGAAACATAGGAATGAAAAGCCCTTGCCTTTCCACTTAGTACTAATTAATAACAATTGATTGTGTTATAAAGTGCTTTTCAAGCTTCCCAAAGCGCTTTACGTGGTGAGCGCGTGCTTGTGTGCGTGCGTGCGCACGTGTGCGTGCATGCGTGCGTGTGCGTGCGTAGGGAGGGTATGACACCTCGTTCACTACCGGATCATCAATCAATCACTTCTCCTTCCAATACCCTCGCGTTCAAAAAAGTGTGTAGCACATAAAAAAAATAAAACAGAGCAATGACAACACATCCACTTCTCCCCCAGGGGGGATGGGTGATGATCCCCGGAATGGACGCTCCCCAGCTCACCTGGAAGAGCGAGGAGAAGACGTGGAAGGTGTAGACGGCGCAGGAGCCGTCCGAGTCCGTCACCAGCTGGTTGACGTGGCAACGCCAGGCCTCCTCTGCGTCGTCACACACCATCGGCTGGAAGGCGGCCAGGATGGCCGAGAAGAAGGGGGAGGGGGGCGGGGGAAACCCCAAGTCCTCCAGGTCGTCCGCGTCGTCGCGGAGGCTGTTGCCACGGAGACGGATGGGAAACGAGGTTGTGGTTTGGTTAAAAGAAATTGAACCAGTTTTAGATGGTAAAAGGACTGCATTTATACAGCGCTTTTTTGTAACCAGTGTCCATCCAAAGTGCTTTACAATATTGCCTAACAATCACCCATTCATACTAGTGCTGTCAAGCGATTAAAATATTTAATCGCGATTAATCGCATCAATGCCATAGTTAACTCACGATTAATCGCGAGCAATCGCAATTAATCGCAAATGTTTTTTCTATGCTAAATATCCCTTGATTTCTTTGTCCCATTAATTGTTCTCATTTTAATGCTCTTATCAACATGGAGAAGTGCATCGGCTTGCCTTGTGCAAATGTTTTTTTATTGATAACAACATTGGCATATACTGATCAAAGCAGGACGATACAAAAAAAAGCCTATAGTGCAATTAAACGATGAACATACAAACATACTGCCTTGAACATAGCAGTCAGGCTACTGCTTCTTTGTTTTGAGCCAAAGAAGAAAAAAATATATATATCGAAGAATTGCGTTAATCGCGCGATAAAAAAATTAACGCCGTTAAAATTGGTTCGCGTTAGCGTCATTAATAACGCGTTTAACTGACAGCACTAATTCATAAACTCATTCACACACCGACAGTTGAGATAACCACGCAAGGCGATGCCAGTTCGTCAGGAGCAGTTAGGGTGAGGTGTCTCGCTCAGGGACACCCCGACACTCAACTAGGAGGAACCCGGGATCGAACTAGCAACCTTTCGGTTATCAGCCAACTCGCTCTACCTCCTGAGCTACCGCCTCCCCTACATGATAGCGGGCGGCATGTGCTAGATGACGTCTGATGATGCAAGCTGAGCCCCATCTGGTCGGCAGAGAACCTATTATTTTTTCACTGAAACTGAATACTGTGAAGTGTACTGAGGTCAAATTGAATTTAAATTGCATGGTTTTTTCTCAACCTATCCGGTGTCCCACTTGGGCAACATAATAATCAATTATACAGTCTCTAATCGTTTTACCTTGGGATCGGGGTCACTCAAATATATTATTCGGCAGTCTGTTATTTTTTGATTAGCAGGCCGCTGCTATGAGAAACAGGCTGTTGCTATGGCCACCATTTCCAACCATAGAATCTAACGGACTGTAGCAATAAAATAGACCCCCAAAATGTTGGTTTATATATTTTTTGCTCAAATGGCTGAAGACGGCCCCAAAAACATTCCTCTTTATGGGGCGTTTTCATACGAGTCTGAGATTAGGCTCTCCTTCACCGGGCTCCGCCCCCATGCCGTGTGTGTGTGTGTGTGTGTGTGTGTGTGTGTGTGTGTGTGTGTGTGTGTGTGTGTGTGTGTGTGTGTGTGTGTGGGGGGGGGGGGGGGTGCAGGGGGTTACCTGGGCAGGCAGTTGGGGTCCAGGAAGCCCAGCGGGGGCTGGCAGTAGAGGGGGCTGGCCTGCAGCAGGTCCAGGGACTGGGAGCCCGTGAGCTCCAGGGTGAAGCTCTCCCCGCAGTCCGAGCCCTGGGGCAGCTCGTTGTTGCTCAGCGACAGGTCGTCGTCGTGGCCCTGGGTGTCCTCGTCCTCCCCGCACACCCCGCCCTGGGGAGCAGGAGGAGGGTGAGCACCATGACGACGGCCGAGGCGGCCATGATGATGAGGATGATGACACGTTGTAGGGGACAGAGTGGAGGGGGGGGGGGGGGGAGAGATGACAGGGGCGTGGGGGGGAATGGAGGGGGGGGGGGGAGGGAGAGATGACAGGGGCGTGGGAGGAGTGGAGGGGGGGTTCAGGTTAGGGGGTGGGAGATGGGGGTGTAGGGTTAGGGTTTAGGGTTAGGGCTAGGTGTAGGGTTAGGGTTAGGGCTAGGTGTAGGGTTAGGGTTAGGGCTAGGTGTAGGGTTAGGGTTAGGGCTAGGTGTAGGGTTAGGGTTAGGGCTAGGTGTAGGGTTAGGGTTAGGGCTAGGTGTAGGGTTAGGGTTAGGGCTAGGTGTAGGGTTAGGGTTAGGGCTAGGTGTAGGGTTTAGGGTTAGGGCTAGGTGGAGGGTTAGGGTTAGGGCTAGGTGGAGGGTTAGGGTTAGGGCTAGGTGTAGGGTTAGGGTTAGGGCTAGGTGGAGGTGTAAGAGGGGAGTGACAGGGGGGAGGGGGGAGTAGCGAGGGGGTGTGGGGGTTAGATTAGGGGGGGGGGGGGGGGGGGGTAAGAGGCGGGTTAAGGTCAGGGTGGAGGAGGGGCAGAGCGGTTAGTGAGCGGGGGGGCTCACAGGGTACGTCGGGAGGACAACGTGGGGGAAAGCGTTCCGCCTGCCTGTCTCACCTGCAGGCCGCCGAGGTCGTAGCGGGCCCCCGCCTGGCCCGGCGTGGTGGCGCTGAAGGACTGTGGGCCGGCCGACGTGTCGTAGGACGTGGACAGCGTGGACAGGAAGGAGTCCGTCGGGTTGGTCTCCTCCGACGGGGACGGGTTGGTCTGAAAGCGTGGAGGTGAAGAGAGCCGTCTGGAGGGATCGTGTGTGTCTGTGGCGTGTCTGTGCACGTCAGGAGGGTGGACCGTCCTATGTCTGATTCATCCCCTTGCGTAGGTTAACGTTCATCCCTTCATCAACGGGACAGAGGGGTCGATAGATAGTAGGGCTTTGACTTTTTGCCCAAAAATCCTATTCGAAGTTTGTTTGTTTATTAATATTAATATTCGAATATATTAGAGTATTTATTAATAATATTTTGACCATTAAATGCCTTCGGTAAGACCCGGATTGGGCTTCGCGAGGTTTGTTTACCGGCGTTGCTATGGTTACCGGTCTTGCGTGTTCCAACGGTTTATTAGGTTTCTAATAAATCGCTGTCTAATCAATACTTCATTCACTGCCTCTTCCGTGGTCATTACAATATTATGAATAGACTGCGTCGGGTTCTCCGACGTCCCTCCCTCTTGGCCCATAACAGGTTCCAATATTAAGGGCTGCCTAATATTCGTTCGAATTTTGATTTCTTTTTTGATATTCGAATTATATTTGAATAACGAAGTTCGGAGTCAAAGCCCTAATAGATAGATGCTGATTCTACGAGCTACCCTGCGGCCCTCAAACCAAAACGTGGACGACGGATCTGCGTACGAGCTGGGAGTGCGAGAGGCTCTGGCTGCTGATTCTACCAGTCCCTCAACGCCCTCAAACCAAACGGCGGAGGACTGGTCTACGTACGAGCTGGGAGTGCGAGAGGCTCTGGCTGGTGGACGACTCCTCCTCCTCCGAGGACTCGTCCGAGTCGTGGGCGTCCTCGTGGCCCAGGCTGGGCGTGCTGCCCGAGTGCTGGCTCTCCTCCAGCAGGTCGCCCAGCTCCGTGCTGTCCAGGGACCGCCGCCTCACGCCCCAGTTGAAGTTGTCCATGCTCTCGCCCTGTGGAGCGCCGCGCCGCGGGGAGACACAGAGGCAGTCAGCGGCGGTAGCGGCGGTAGCTTCCAACTCATAGCTTCCACCGTAGCTTCCACCACGTAGCCTCCACCCTTATAGCTCGGGGGGGGGGGGACATGACGCACATGACGCAGAGGGAAACGTACAAACGTATGAGAGAGGATGAAGGGGTGTGTGTGTGTGTGTGTGTGTGTGTGTATGCGTGTGTGTGAGCCTGTGTGTGCCTGTGTGTGGGTGTGTCTGCCTGTGTCTGTGTGTGTGTGTGTGTGTGTGTGTGTGTGTGTGTGTGTCTGCCTGTATCTGTCTGCCTGTGTCTGTGTGTGTCTGTGTGTGTGTTTGTGTGTGTGTGTGTGTGTAGGTGTGCCTGCCTGTGTGTGTGTGTGTGTGTGTGTCTGCCTGTGTGTGTGTGTGTGTGTCCTGCGTGCGTGTGTGTCTGTGTGTGTGTATGTGTGTGTGTGTGTGTGTGTGTGTGTGTGTGTGTGTGTGTGTGTCTGTGTGTGTGTGTATGTGTGTGTGTGCCTGTGTGTGTGTGTGTGTCTGCCTGTGTCTGTGTGTGTGTGTGTATGTGTGTGTGTGTGTGTGCGTGCATGCCTGCCTGCGTGCGTGTGTGTGCGTGTCTGTGTGTGTGCGTGTCTGTGTGTGTGCGTGTCTGTGTGTGTGCATGTCTGTGTGTGTGTGCGCGCGTGCGTGCCTGCGTCTGCGTGTCTGCGTGTGTGTGTCTGTGTCTGTGTGTGTGTGTGTGTGTGTGTGTGCGGTGTAGCCGTCTGCTCAGGGTACCACCGCTGCCCCCCGCGCCCCCACACTGAGAACTTGTCATGTCGAGGAACGCCGTGATGGCGGACGCCGGCGCCATGACAAGCCACAGTTTTTTCTCCGCAGCGGCGGAAAGGAGACGTTCCAGGTTCAGAGGGCAGGAGGTCACCCCTCGTTGGACGGGGGTTGACGCACACCCCCTTGGGTTAGCATGGAACCATAACTAAGCCTTCAGCTGTACGTCGGCGAGCCCGGAGAGCTGGCTCTAAACACCGGGCTGGACCCCACCGCTCTGAACCTGGAGGCTTTCCACCGCCGACCTTGGCGCTACGTTTTGCAAGAATGGGATGGAGCACAGACAACCTCGGGATCTGATTTGATTCCAGAAATGACAACAATTAAGAGGGGAAAGGGAGGAGGAGGAAGAGGAAGAGGAAGAGGAAGAGGAAGCCAGAAACAAACAAAAGCACTGAGACAAAGGTAATGCACGTGCTCTGTGGCATCCATCCGCCTTACCTGAAGCTCCTGGGCGGCAGCGGGGGGAGAGAGAGATACAGAGTTAGGAGAGAGAGAGAGAGAGGGGAAGGACACAGCCATCTCATTTTTTTTTTAAACACATATTTTGGTCCTCAAGAACAGAGAGAACACAGCGAACTACAAAGAGACAGAAAAAAAGACGCCAGGGACTGAAGATTGATTTGTGGAAGTATTTCAGACCGCTTCCGTCGTCACGTTTGCCCCCTGCGATTTCTAACGGCAACACACGCTGAAAAAGTGTGCCACGGCAAACGGATGCCAACGGTATGAACGCAGGCTACAGAACAAGGCGTTCAATCCTAATAAAGGTAGACCACAAATAGATCTATACCGTAATTGAGCGTGGCAAGAACAACATCTAAATCCAATTACTCACTGCTCGCTCATTTGATCTCTTAACTCATTCTGAATTGCATTATAAATCGAAAGACATTTTCAATCAAAATAAAACGATTGGACGTAATGTTCCATAGACGATGGAATAGAAACAAAGGCATCCTCAAGCTGGCCTCGACCACGAGTCCTCCAGTGTCCCTTGTGTGTCCCCAAAGTGTCCACTCTACTTGTGTGTCCCCAAAGTGTCCACTCTACTTGTGTGTCCCCAAAGTGTCCACTCTACGTGTGTGTCCCCAAAGTGTCCACTCTACGTGTGTGTCCCCAAAGTGTCCACTCTACGTGTGTGTCCCCAAAGTGTCCACTCTACTTGTGTGTCCCCAAAGTGTCCACTCTACGTGTGTGTCCCCAAAGTGTCCACTCTACTTGTGTGTCCCCAAAGTGTCCACTCTACTTGTGTGTCCCCAAAGTGTCCACTCTACTTGTGTGTCCCCAAAGTGTCCACTCTACGTGTGTGTCCCCAAAGTGTCCACTCTACGTGTGTGTCCCCAAAGTGTCCACTCTACGTGTGTGTCCCCAAAGTGTCCACTCTACTTGTGTGTCCCCAAAGTGTCCACTCTACGTGTGTGTCCCCAAAGTGTCCACTCTACTTGTGTGTCCCCAAAGTGTCCACTCTACTTGTGTGTCCCCAAAGTGTCCACTCTACTTGTGTGTCCCCAAAGTGTCCACTCTACTTGTGTGTCCCCACGTTACCCATCGTCCCCAAACCCCTAGCATGTCCCCACAGTCCTAGTGTGTCCCCAAAGACCCCCCCCCGGTCCTCATGTGGCCCCACGTCCACATGAGGGGGGGGGGGAAGGGGCCCTCACCTCGCCGTCCTCCAGCTCCACGTCCAGGAAGTCGAAGTCCCTGAAGACCCTGAACTGCTGTTCGCTGGCCGTGTCGTCCAGCGTGTCGTCCCGGGTCCCGCCCTCCTCCGAGGACACTCCGCTCTCCCGGACCTCCATCAGGTCCAGGTCTCCGCACGACGAGAAGATCACCTGGCGGGGGGGGGAGAAAGGGGCGGGGCTAGGCGTCACCAGGGCACAGCGCTGGGGTCCATTTTAAACGCTGTCACTCAAACCATGTGTTGCACGTAAGGGAAGCATTTCTCGTGAACAAAGTCTACTGAAGTTCTTGTTTGTGATTGGCCGTTATTCGTGCCAGCTGATGCCACTTATCAAGGAATGGCATCACCTGGTACCGATTTAAGCCAATCAGAAACAGCCGATGCAGTAGGATGTGTTTTGGTGTTGTCCCCCTGGTTTGATTTAAAGGGTCTCGCTGATCGAGTCTTGGGGGGGTTCTCAACTTACAGACGGGTTCTTGGTCAGTCCGACTTCTTGTCCACAGAGAGACAGAACGTTAACCAGCTTCTCTCTGGTTCTCTTCTGCAGGAGAAGGAATAAAAACAAACCAAAACTGTTAGTACCATCTTCCCTCATATCACTCTCTCCCCATCCAATGGATTAGATTGTAATTCTCTTACCACAAGACAAGCCATATTTCCTTCACTTCACTTCGTCTGCAACCTCGACCACATTATCCAAACCAGCACTACCCCGACCACAGGAAACTGAAACGGATACGCTGCCTAGTGCCTGCGGATCCATTCCGTGTTGCGGTACGAACGAACTAGCTCAGTCATAACACAACGTGTCTGCGCCTCTCTAATAGGATTATCCTTTCAAGCACTTTAACGCAGCCCATGCCGAGATAATCTCCGGCCCGGCCGCCCACTGGCAGCCTGTGTGACGTACCCATGTGTTCCCACTATGGGGGGGGGGGGGGGTCCACCCCCACCACTACACCCTCATGAACACCCAGGGTGGTCCCACATCCTCGTACCTGGGAGGACTGCGGCCGCCTCCAGCTGACGGGCACCAGGACGTTGGTGGAGTTGGAGCCGGAGGAGGTGGAGGAGGTGCTTCGGGTCACCGCCATGGCCCGGGTCTTCCCCTCCCGGCCGCCCGACCCCTGCAGCCCGTCGAAGCGCCGGCCAATCACCGGCGTCTGCGGCGGGGAGACAGAATCGAGACGCGCCCGCTGGGTTAGGGAGGCCTCAGACGGGAGGACAGATCCTGAGGGGTAGCAGCCGCACTAGGCTATGCAGTGTGATGCTAGGATATGCGATGCTTTCTGTAGGCCGTGTGAGGCTCATGAGGAAGTAAAACGTGTTTATAGGACACCTTCAACAGACAGGAAGTCACAGAGTGCTCGCAGGATTAAAAAAAAAAGAATACAGAGATGTAAAACCCAGCTAAAGGACTAAAAACACGTACTTTAACACATCCTGTGAGATAGAAGCCCTCAGACTGAAGCGTTGTTTCCTGTGAGTCGTGTTGTGGATGTGTGTGTGTGTGAGTGTGTGTGTGTGTGTGTGTGTGTGTGCACGTGTGCTTGTATGCGTGCATGTGTGCGTGCGTGTGTGTGGCCCCCGTTCCATGCCAGGACCCTCACCTCAGAGATGTCGAAGGTGAAGTCCAGGGTCTTGCCGGGCAGGGCCTTGGCCGAGCCGTCCCACACACGGCTGACCTCTAGGTTGGACAGGTCCCCCTGGTTCTGGCCGTAGGAGGGGTGCACCAGGCTGGCCGAGCGGGACACCACCAGCTTCAGGATGTTCAGCGCGTCCTTCCAGTGCACCGTCTGTTCGGGGGGGGGTACAGGGGTCCGGTTGGTACACAGGAAGTGGACGCTCGTTACTGCGGAGATGTTACAGATGCTGGGTGCTCTTTAATCTAGGATGTTTTGGTCACACTGTAACATATCTGATCTTTTTGTATTATTTTCTTTAAAGATTTATTTTTGTATTTGTATGCTATATTCAGTAAGAGTCAGACAGGACAGTATGGGAGAAGGAGACCAAACCGGAATCAAACCGGGTCACTGTGTTAATGAGCGACCTTCAAAGGTACGCGCTCTACCCAGTGAACCACCGGGACTCTTTACATAACTTTATTTCAATCACTGCTACATATGTTTTCAAGACCCTTGCCGTGTGTTAAGATTGTCAGGGAACAGAATGACATGTTATGCTGCAGTTTTGATAAAGAAAACACCCTGACTTTGACTAAGGTGGGTTGAGTTGGTGGTGTGGGGAGGTGTGTTTGTGCGTCTGTGCGTGTGTGTGTGTGTGTGGTAAGGACCTGGACGAATTTCTCGATGGTCTTGAGGACGTCGGCGTTGAACTGCTTCACTTGGACGGCCGTCAGGTCCATGTGACTCAGCAGACAGTAGATGATCTGGAGCAGCGACTGCTGCATGCTGGGTAAACCCTTATCCAGAAGCTTGAGGAGAGACAGAGAAAGGTCACACTCACTTCTTCTTCTTCAGGTCTTTAAAAATAACGTGTTAATGTCAGAATACACTCACAAACGTGTGCATTTGTGAGTGATTACAATCCTTGATATGGAGTCAAATTATTTTGAACAGCTATAACAACGTTGCATATACCAGACCGCTTTGAGCAAAATCCTTTCTTTTGAGTCAAATACTTGATATTCCAGTTTTTCGAGTCGAATTGCCAAAATAAAATCTTCCAAAGCAACCAGAGATCAGCGCAGCAATCACAAAATGTTCCATTAAAACATAAACCCGTACATACACCGTACTGCTGTGTGTACAATCCTTGTTATCGAGTCAAATTCTTGTTGGTCAAGTTGTCAGGGTCAACTTTACGTAAATTGCGCTAATAAAATTGTCCAAAACAATCCAAAAATCGGCCCGCTATCGTAAAACGTCCCACCTAGACATAACACTGTACACGAACTGTACACACACTGTACACGCACTGTACACACAGTATACACACACTGTACACGCACTGTACACACAGTATACACACACTTTACACCGCATGCGATGCCGGTGTCATGAACGCCTCAAACAGCGCTTTCAGCACCGTCGCCCTGCTGCACTCCTTATGCCAAGGGTCAAGGGTCAGGGGGTCATGGGTCAAGTACAGCTCCGTGAGCAGCACCCCAGGGCGTACCTCGGCCATGTAGGTGACCATGTTGAGCGTGACGCTGGCGAAGGCCTCATGCAGGTACCGGCACACCACGCTGAGCCAGGAGAAGGGGTCCCGCGTGTACGAGCGCGTCTTGTACAGCGTCATCACGTGGGCCAGGTGGGACAGCTTGGTGTGCTTCTCCACCAGACATACCTGGGGGGGGGGGGGGGGGGGCGGGGGAGGAAGGGAGGGGGAGGGAGAGGGAGAGGGAGAGGGAGAGGGAGAGGGAGAGAGAGAGAGAGAGAGAGAGAGAGAGAGAGAGAGAAAAAGAAAGAAAGAGAGAGAGAAAGAGAGTTAGAAAGACAGAAAGATGCACAGAGAGAGACGCAATGAGAAAGAGAGAAATTTCGGTAGATCTCGTTAGTCAGACCTTATCAATCATTAACTTAAAGTAATTTCAAACATTCAAACTTGAGTTCATAAAATGTCATACTAATAATTCTTATCTCTGAGGTACTTGTGTATAAATGCTGCAAACCTCCTAAAGTCAATAAAACCCATTTGTAATACAGCCAACTCATGTGAGAGCTGAGTCATACCCCTCCCAGTAACACAGCATGGATCACTCCGTGCTCCCTCCACCCTGCTGATGACTGTGTGAGCGCAGCGTGTCTGGCGGCCGTACCTGGGCGATGCGCTCTGCGCTCTCCTTACAGAACTGGCTGGGGTGGCCGAAGTGCTGCACCAGGTGGGGCAGCAGACACAGCACGTTGAGGGGGAACCCTACACACGCAGAGACACACACACACACACACACATAGAAACAGATACACATGAACACAAGCACGCACACACAAACACACATGAAACACACATCCACGCACACACACACACACACACACACACACATGAAACACACATCCACGCACACACACACACACACACACACACACACACACACACACACACACACACACAGAAACAGATACACACACACATAGAAACAGATACACATAAACACAAGCACGCACACACAAACACACACACACACATGAAACACACATCCACGCACACACACACACACACACACAGAAACAGATACACACACACATAGAAACAGATACACATAAACACAAGCATGCACACACAAACACACACACACACACACACACACACACATGAAACACACATCCACGCACACACACACACAAACTCACAGACATACAAAGACACAGACACACACAGACACAAATACACAAAAGCATGCATAAACAACCCCACACACACACACACACACACACACACACACACACACACACACACACACACACACACATGAAAACTCAATACGACTAGAAAGAACCTATTTTCATTCCTTGACACGGTGAATCCATATTCAAATCAATATCCTTTTCCAGGAGAAGGGTAACCCATTAACCCGATAACCCGACGAACCAGTAACCAGGTGACCTACCGATGGCCTGGGAGGTGTCCACCACGGGCACGCGGGACACGGGGGTGAGCTGGCAGAAGAGCTGCAGCGTCTGGTCGAAGGTGGCCTGCGAGGTGAAGCCCTTCAGCAGCAGCTGCTGCAGCCCCGAGAAGCCGCTCCACCTCAGCTGGGCCTGCAGCTTCTCCAGCCGCTCCCGGTTCTCCGCCCGGTCCAGGGGAACCTGCAGAACACAACCAGGGGGTGGTGGAGTTGGACTTTTTTGGGGGGGTTTTGATTTTTGGGGGACGTTTTGAGATCTGACGCCTCGAAGGAATGAGGGACTTTAAAAGACCTTTGAAGAATAACCATTCAGCTTATCACCATCCATCATACTTGACCTGTTAATCCCTTTGAGACTGTAATGGTGATTAAGGTTTATACGAATATAATTGAATTTAATTGAATCATTATACTAATTACAGTGGTCAATTCGGATGTTATTAATGATTTCGGGGGATATTTTGAGATCCGAAACATTGAAGGAATGAGGGATTTTAAAAAAACGGAAACCTTGGAAGAAGAAACCTATTACACTCATTAATATTTATTCAATTCTACCTTGGACAGGAGTTTGTGGACCAGGCGGAGCGACATCTGATACTCAAACTCAAAGTCGGACTCCATGAGCGACACGGCGACCCAGAACACTGTGGCCAATATGGAGGAGGGGTGGGAGACGTGGGCGGGGTCAGACAGCACGCTGGGGTCGATGCGATTGGTCGAGGAGGTGCAGGAGCCGGGGGTTCTTCCTGGTCTGGCCAGGCCGTGAGTGCTGCAAGCCTGCAGATAAAGAGAAGACCATAACGACAAGGATTAAACCTGAGGAGCTTTGAATGGAATATAAAAGATTCAATCTTTGAAAATGAATATAAAGAGCCTTTTCGAAAGAACAGTTGGGGGAACACTTGAGTGATGAATATTCTCAGCAGTCCAGTTTTCACCTGAATGTGTAAATGGAAATTTAGCATCAGACTATCTTTAAATACCCTTATTTCTAATCACTGGAGTGGTTGTTTGTTTTAGTTTTGTCGACTTCTTCTTTTACAAAGCGGAAAATCACAACAACCAACACAAGGCGAATCTAAACTAGCATCTAGAAAAGAAGCTGCATGAATGGCACTGCCTCGACCGTGCAGCCTGTACTTGTACAGGAGGTAACGGTCAAGGTGCGGGGGGTGAATGGTAAATAGACGCATTTGTCCTGCGCTTCTCTAACCACTGGCCACTCAAAGAGCTTTAAAACACTGCCTAACATTCACCCATTCATGCACACCATTCATGCACACCATTCACACAATGACGGCGACGTCAACTCCGCAAGGCGACAGCCAGCTCGTCGGGAGCCGTTAGGGTGAGGCGTCTGGCTCAGGGACACACCTCGACACAAGGTTGAGCCGGGGATCGAACTAGCAACCTTCCGGTTAGCAGCCAACCGGTTCTACCTCCCCCCATGCTTGCCTGGATGCGGTCCAGCGTGGCGCTGCGCGGCGGGTCGTTGGGGCGGTGCGCGCTGTCCCCGAACTTCTTGGGCACGGAGTACGAGCGCTGGTGGCGCTGCGACGACAGGCCCATGAAGCCCGGCCCCGGGAAGTTGAGCATGCCCGTGCTCTTCCTGTTCATCAGCTTGTCGTTGGGCAGGAACTCCGGGGAGGAAGTCCTGCGGAGACCGACGGGGGCACGCCGGGAGAACTGGGTGAGCAGGACGCCAGCGTTTGATACACTATGGGTGTCGAACCGATTTATTGTTGCAGGAAACCACGGTTACAGGTTTCTTATAGCGTGATGTGTTGGCCTTAGATCGAACCGTTAGACTTCACACTTTAGGTCAAACAAAGGCTATAAAACAATGGCATGTTTTTCACTAATACAACAAAAAGCTGTCCCTGTTGATCGACTTGAGTGTTGTACTCTCTCTGCGTCTATAATTCAACTGAGTGAGGAATAAAAAGCAAGAATAACGCTGGTTTCTCTGCCGGTTCTGTGGTGCTGAGGCTGTCGCGGCGTTTACCTGGTGAGAGCCGCCATGAGGTCACTGTTCTTCAGACACCTCAGCGAGGTTCACCACGACCGACTCCAGAGTCAACAGCACCTCCATTACATAGCCCTGCAATGAGAATACACACGCACACACGCACACGCACACACGCACACGCACGCACACGCACACACGCACACACACACAAAGACACAGACACACGCACGCTCCTGTTAGAATGAACAGACTCACACCCATTGAGACGAACAAGGAAAGTAACTGAGACCTTTTCCCATGACACAGGCAGAAGGACAGGATTACACATAAAGAGACATTCAAGTTTACTTTTAAAACCCTTGTACGAAAATAACCGTCTTCCCTTTATGAGCATTACGGATTAAACAGATACAGAAAAGTCATAAAAATACATAATCTGCATATCAATGTCATACTTTCATAGGGCCTCTGTCTTACCCCCCTGGTGTGAGGCTGACTATTCAGCCTCCCACCAGGGGGTAACATGTGGTAATAACATGTTGGAACGGTGATGTCACCGGCGCCGGTGACATCACCGTTCCAGGTGGATTCTGTCTATCAGACATCTGTGAGGCCACGCCCCCTTATGATGTCACCGGCGGGTGGCGTCTGCAAACGGCTCGCTGTGAACAATCAGACGCACACCTGGTGATGAAAGAGAAAACCCCTTGAAGGCATCCTCCTCTCACCTCCCCCCGTCTCCCCCACCACCTCCCCCCGTCTCCCCCGTCTCCCCCCTGTCTCCCCTCGCCTCCCCCCCGTCAACCCTCTGTCTCCTCCACTATCTCCCCCCCCCTGTCTCCCCCACCATCTCCCCCCTGTCTCCCCCACCACCTCCCCCCGTCTCCCCCACCACCTCCCCCCGTCTCCCCCCGCCTCCCCCCCGTCAACCCTCTGTCTCCTCCACTATCTCCCCCCCCCTGTCTCCCCCACCATCTCCCCCCTGTCTCCCCCACCACCTCCCCCCGTCTCCCCCACCACCTCCCCCCGTCTCCCCCCGCCTCCCCCCCGTCAACCCTCTGTCTCCTCCACTATCTCCCCCCCCCTGTCCTCCCCCACCATCTCCCCCCCTGTCTCCCCCACCATCTCCCCCCGTCAGCCCCCCGTCTCCCTCCCTGTCCCCCCCCCGTCTTCCCCCTGTCCTCCCCTCGCCTCCCCCCTGTCAACCCTCTGTCTCCCCCATTATTCCCCCCCCCTGTCCTCCCCCCCGTCTCCCCTCGCCTCCCCCTTCTCCCCCACTGCCTCCCCCACTGTATCCCCCCCACCTCCCCCCTCTGTCTCCCCCACCGTCTCCTGCCCCCCCGTCTCCCCCCCCGTCTCCCCCCTGACTCCCCCTCACCTGCACTTCGTCTCCGTGCTCGCCCACCACCTCGACGAGGCGCGACAGCAGGTCGGAGACGGCGTGGGCGTT
>NC_082388.1:24604751-24627251 GCF_031168955.1 Gadus macrocephalus
GCCTGTTAGCTCAGCGCCTGTTAGCTCAGTACCTTTAGCTCAGAGCCTGTTAGCTCAGCGCCTGTTAGCTCAGCACCTTTAGCTCAGAGCCTGTTAGCTCAGCCCCTGTTAGCTCAGCGCCTGTTAGCTCAGAGCCTGTTAGCTCAGAGCCTGTTAGCTCAGGGCCTGTTAGCTCAGAGCCTGTTAGCTCAGGGCCTGTTAGCTCAGTACCTTTAGCTCAGAGCCTGTTAGCTCAGCGCCTGTTAGCTCAGCACCTTTAGCTCAGCGCCTGTTAGCTCAGTACCTTTAGCTCAGCGCCTGTTAGCTCAGGGCCTGTTAGCTCAGTACCTTTAGCTCAGAGCCTGTTAGCTCAGCGCCTGTTAGCTCAGCACCTTTAGCTCAGCGCCTGTGAGCTTAGCGCCTGTTAGCTCAGCACCTTTAGCTCAGCGCCTGTGAGCTCAGCGCCTGTAAGCTTCATACATTTTTTTATGCACCTGAACCAAAGACATTCTCGACGGTTCAACAGTAACCCCCCATGCTGGGTTTGAGGCGCAGGCTGACTGACCTTTCTTCGCTCTCCCTGGCCAGCTTGGTCTCATCGGCGTCGGGGAAGTTCTCCTGCCCCACCACCACCGTGTTACAGCTGGAGGCCGTGCCTGCACAACCACAGCACAACACTGTCACGCACCAGAATACCGGCGCACACACCAGTACCCCCAGTGTCCCCCCCCTCCCAGCGGCCCCCGCCAGCCAGAGCCGCGAGTCAAATATCATCCAAACGATAACCACTCTGATTCACAGCATATCATCTGCCCTCCATTATGTCAATGAGTGAAATATGGGGTTTAACTACAAGAGGGGGGGGGGGGGGGGGGTATCAAAGAACAAACAACATGGCGTTTTTGGCAAGCGAGCGCTCGAGATAAACGTCGCGGCCGTAAACCAGCCAATCCAATCTTGATTTAAGTGTGTCTGGCTGCCTGGACCTGAAGACAGTGACGGAGGGATTCAGACTGCGGAGAAACACAACTCCAGATCCCACGATCATCATCACCCTCAACACTCGTCCTCCCGGGGCCCGCGGCGGGCCGGGTGACCTCTGACCTGTGTGGGAGACGGAGCCCTTGTTGCTGGCGGCGAAGCGGTAGAAGGGCGGGTTGTCGCAGTGGAGGACCACGGGGTTGACGGGCTCCGTCTGCTGCAGCTCAAACAGCAGCTCCTCCATCGTCTGGATGGTGTTGTTACGGCACAGGTACACCACCACCTTTTTGATCTGGGACACGAACGCACGCACACGCACACAGACACGCACGCACGTACACGCAGACACGCACGCACACACATAGACACGCACGCACACACACAGACACGCACGTACACGCAGACACGCACGTACACGCAGACACGCACGCACACACACAGACACGCACGTACACGCAGACACGCACGTACACACGCATGCAAACACATATGCAGACACGCACGCACACACACACACGCAGACACGCGCACACACACACACACACACACACACACACACACAGGAGCACACACACACACACACACACACACACACACACACACACACACACACACACACACACACACACACACACACACACACACACACACACACAGACACACACACACACACACAGGAGCAAACACATACACACACAGACAAATACACATGCACACACACACCCCCCACACAGAAACACACACACACAGAAGCACAAATACACAGAAGCACACCCACACACAGACACAGAAGCGCCAACACATACACACGCACAGAAGGGTGATGTTGTTACAGCAGAGATACACGACAGATTTACTGCGCCATAAAATCACATCCTATCACAATAAACAAGGCGTCCTGTTTTATTACAGAGCTGATTTAAATTCACTCCCGCACTCCGAATGTCTCCACGTGCCCACGTCTGCTTTGATTCATACCGCAACACTGTGCAATTATTGTACCCTGGGAACCGGACCAATCTGGGAGCCCATGTTTTATCTGCTCTGACATATGGGTCTGCCCCGCCCCCCCCCCCTCGATATCCAGCAGACCTGGCCCGGGCTGAGCCAATCACAGCCTTGTATCTAATACGGGGCGGGTCTAATACGATGACTGAACAGAGGAGCGCATTTTGATCCGCACCCGTATATAACACCCCTTAGAAACCGAGAAATGTACAGTATGCAGAATGGTCGGACGATGTCAGCCTAGTTTCACTGTGCGATCCTCTCCAAACAAATCAGACGACCGCGTTCGTACGTATGAATGCATGCCTGTATGTCTATCACTAGTCAGCTAGTTAGTCGACCACGCAAGACCACCCGGCGCATTCTCTCTCACATACAGCCCTGTCCGACCCCCCCTCCCTGTCAAGGCAGGGGGGTCAGGGCTGGGGGTCTGAGGGGGGGTCGAAGGCACTCACGTAGGGCAGCAGGGTGGTGTCGCTGCTCACGCCGCACAGGCTGATGAGGAACTGCAGCGCCACGCGCACGTTGTTGCTCCAGCGCTCGTTGGACACCAGCGCGTTCCACGCGTTCTCCATCTCGGGACCGGGGACCTCGTCTCCGTACTGACCCGGGGAGAGGCGGGAGAACCAGGGCGGGAGGACAAGGGAGTACAGGTCAGTGACACACAGAACCAGACCGAAGAACAAGAGAGTGACACACAGAACCAGACCGAAGAACAAGAGAGTGACACACAGAACCAGACCGAAGAACAAGAGAGTGACACACAGAACCAGACCGAAGAACAAGAGAGTGACACACAGAACCAGACCGAAGAACAAGAGAGTGACACACAGAACCAGACCGAAGAACAAGAGAGTGACACACAGAACCAGACCGAAGAACAAGAGAGTGACACACAGAACCAGACCGAAGAACAAGAGAGTGACACACAGAACCAGACCGAAGAACAAGACAGAAACATAAGTCAGTGACACACAGAACCAGACCGAAGAACAAGACAGAAACATAAGTCAGTGACACACAGAACCAGACCGAAGAACAAGAGAGTGACACACAGAACCAGACCGCAAGAACAAGACAGAAACACAGAACTAGACCGAAGAACAAGAGAGTGACACACAGAACCAGACCGAAGAACAAGAGAGTGACACACACAACCAGACCGAAGAACAAGACAGAAACATAAGTCAGTGACACATAGAACCAGACCGAAGAACAAGACAGAAACATAAGTCGGTGACACACAGAACCAGACCGCAAGAACAAGACAAAGAACAAGAAAAAGAACAAGAACAAGAAAAAGAACAAGAACAAGACAAAGAACAAGACCGAAACAAAGGCCAGTGACTCACAGAATTAAACCGCAAGAACAAGACCGGAACACAAAACAGTGACACACAGCTTCTGCAGGGTTCCTTAGATGTCACCAAACACCTTTAATAAGCTGCGCTGATATTTACTTTGCATAATTTGTACAAAGATTAAGTTATTTTACTATTTTGTTGAATAATTGCGGCAGTTAAGACAGGAAGACGTTTGAGCAGGCAATAATTATAGGCTTCAAGTTGAAGAGGCCTGTAATTATATGTAATGGTATTTAACCTAACCCTGCCTCCAGGCTCTTCTCACAAGGAGGAGATATACTTTTATGAATCCCTGTGGGGGAATTCATTCTCTGCATTCAACCCATCCTGTGCTGGTAACAGAGAGCTGCCCCACTGTGAATCACCTGGAGGCTATTTTAGATCCAGCAGTCCTACTGTGTTACAGCAGAACTTCTGTAGGAGACGGCATTGAGCCGAGGCCAAACCCAGGAACTGCAAGGGGGAACTGTACGCCTTGTTCCCTGTTTCGTTACGGAGACATTCTAAAGTAAACTGATTCCTGTCTTCAATTCCTTCTTGAAGACACAACAGCACATCTGCCCTATGCACACACGATAGGCTGCAACACATTTGACACATCGAAGAAGGGGATTTTCAGGATCGTCAGGAGCAGTTAGGGTTAAGTGTCTTGCTCAGGGACACATCAACACTCGGAGGAGCTGGGGATCGAACTAGCAACCTTTCGGTTACAAGACAACTGCTCTACCTCCTGAGCTAAGCCGAGTTTAAGACACAGTTTGACGCTTTCACTTTTGAAAGACGGGCTCCAAAAACAAACACAAGCTCCCGTCTGCGCCCGTTCCCGCCGCCCGCCGTTACCTTGGCGGTCATGAACATGAGGTTGTTGAGCACCAGCGACGTGGCCTGCAGCGAGCCCCAGCCGTTGCCCCGCAGACAGGGGGACAGCCCCAGGACGTGGGCCCGGGTGCGCTGCTCCTCGTCGGGGGTGCAGGGGCTGGAGGCGGGGGGCAGCAGGCCCGTGTCCAGCAGCTCCATGTTGCTCAGCCAGGGCAGCAGGTAGGACAGCATGGTCT
This sequence comes from Gadus macrocephalus, assembly GCF_031168955.1. Classification (NCBI taxonomy): domain Eukaryota; kingdom Metazoa; phylum Chordata; class Actinopteri; order Gadiformes; family Gadidae; genus Gadus; species Gadus macrocephalus. The sequence continues at coordinate 24,609,139 of NC_082388.1, forward strand.
GCCGGCCGTTGGGATGGGTGGTGGGGAACCTCTGGCTGACCTCTGGGGAGACGGCGGGACGGACTGAGTCAGGGCTGTTCCTCTGGTGTTTGAACTCACGTTATTTTAACGCGGGTTAAAATGCACACACACGCATGCATGCATGGGACCTAGAACGCGCGCACGTATTTACACACACACGCACCCACGTACACGCCCACATACACATGCTTACACACGCAGTCACACACAAGCTAAAATACGCACACAGGCACCCACGCACACACAAATAATTACATTCACACACACACACAAACATATACACACATAATGCTCTTCTACCTGTACATAAGTGTGTTTGTGTGTGTGTGTGTGTGTGTGTGTGTGTGTGTGTGTGTGTGTGTGTGTGTGTGTGTGTGTGTGTGTGTGTGTGCGAGCGAGCGAGCGTTTGTATGTATGTATATGCGTGCGTGCGCCGTGCGTGCGTGTGTGCGTGTGTGTGTGTGTGTATGTATGTATGTGTGTATGTGTGTGCGTGCGTGCGAGTGAGTGTTTGTATGTATGTAGATGCGTGCGGGCGTGTGTGTGTGTGTGTGTGTGTGTGTGTGTGTGTGTGTGTGTGTGTGTGTGTGTGTGTGTGTGTGTGTGTGTGTGCGTGTGTGTGTGTGTGCGTGTACCTGAGAACAGCGGCAGGGTGAGCTCGGGGTACATGCTGGCCAGCTGGTGGGACAGCTGGGCCAGGTTGACGCTGTACAGCGGGGGCAGCGGGCCGTGCGTCCCGTACAGGATGTTACCGGGCTTCTGCTCCACCATCCGCTTGGAGTACACACACAGCTTGGACTCCAGCACCTGGACACACACAACCACACAACCACGCACAACCACACAGAGAAACACACAACCACACAGAGAAACACACAACCACAGGGTCATGGCCATGTTGCATTTATACTGCAATAAACACAGATTATTACAATTGTATGTAAATACAGGTAGCTTAGGAGCAGGTAGGGGTTAGGCGTCTCACACACGCACACACACACACACACACTCACAGAGACACACACACGCACAAGCACACACACCCACTCACACACAAAATGGATTATATCTTCAACAATGGAAGTAGCTGCACAATCAGCTGATGAATCCAAACCCGTCACCTAGCCGGTTTAGGAGGGGTGTGTGTGTGTGTGTGTGTGTGTGTGTGTGTGTGTGTGTGTGTGTGTGTGTGTGTGTGTGTGTGTGTGTGTGTGTGTGTGTGTGTGTGTGTGTGGTTACCTGCATCAACTGCATTGAGATCTCATAGATTTCCCTGCTGGTGTCGGAGGCCTTGAACAACACCAGGTTGAGCAAGGTAATGAGGTCACATGGGTAATTCCTGCAACGAGAGCCAATCAGCACACTGCATGAGTCACGGAGGTCTGCTTCAACAAACACGCTGAAGTCATCTCTTAAGTTTACGCGGTAAAGCTTAAGGTTTAGTGGAGCTCACTCACACTTCAACAATGAAAGGCCTTTAGTTGGAGGACTGTTTGCCATTTGGATATTATATGAGACACATTACATGGCTTTATAATGCCCTGCACAATCTTTTATGAAGCCTTTTTTTTATTACTCATTATGATTTAAAATCGAATTTTCCAGAGAGACCTTAGATTTTACTTCATGAATGTATAAATACATTATAAAACGAGTACAAGATTTCGTCTATTTTTCCATAAAATATCTCAACAGTTAATTCATAATAAATACATCTCTTGGAAGCTCCATCTGAAGCTCTATCTTAAACTCTATCTTGAGCTCTATCTGAAACTCTATCTGGAACTTTATCTGAAACTTTATCTGGAACTTTATCGGAAACTCCTTCTGAAACTCTAACTGAAACCCTATCTGGAGCTCTATCTGAATCTCTATCTGAATCTCTCTCTGAAATTCAATCTGAAACTATCTGAAGCTCTATCTGAAACTCCATCTGAAACTCTTTCAGATAGAGCTTCAGATAGAGCTTCAGACAGAGCTTTGGATAGAGCTTCAGATACTCTATCTTAAACTCTTTCACTCTAAAAATCTATCTGAAACTCTATCTGAATCTCTATCTGAAGCTCTATCTGAAACTCTTTCACTCTAAAGCTCTATCTGAAGCTCTATCTGAAACTCTTTCACTCTAAAGCTCTATCTGAAGCTCTATCTGTAACTCTTTCACTCTAAAGCTCTATCTGAAACTCTTTCACTCTAAAGCTCTATCTGAAGCTCTATCTGAAACTCTTTCACTCTGAAGCTCTATCTGAAGCTCTATCTGAAGCTCTATCTGTAACTCTTTCACTCTAAAGCTCTATCTGAAGCTCTATTTGAAACTCTTTCACTCTAAAGCTCTATCTGAAGCTCTATCTGAAGCTCTATCTGAAGCTCTGTATGAAGCTCTATCTGTATCTCTATTTGAAACTCTTTCACTCTAAAGCTCTATCTAAAGCTCTGTATGAAGCTCTATCTGAAGCTCTATCTGAAGCTCTGTATGAAGCTCTATCTGAAGCTCTGTATGAAGCTCTATCTGAAGCTCTATCTGAAGCTCTATCTAAAGCTCTGTATGAAGCTCTATCTGAAGCTCTATCTGAAGCTCTATCTAAAGCTCTATATGAAGCTCTATCTGAAGCTCTATCTGAAACTCTTTCACTCTAAAGCTCTATCTGAAACTCTTTCACTCTAAAGCTCTATCTGAAGCTCTATCTGTAGCTCTATATGAAGCTCTATCTGAAGCTCTATTTTAAACTCTTTCACTCTAAAGCTCTGTATGAAGCTCTATCTGAAGCTCTATCTGAAGCTCTATCTGAAGCTCCACCTGCGGCTGAGCCTCGCGACGCCTCACCTGTTCCCGCACACGGTGGCGATGGCCTTGAAGCAGCCGGAGGCCAGCTGGTAGGACCCGGTGAAGCAGCGGTCCACCGCCCAGTTGAACAGGTTCACCTGGTCTGGGTTCAGCTCTAATAGCAGGATGACCACCTCGCAGCCCAGCCGGTGAACCTACCGGACAGACACACAGAGTAACACACCCAACCCCTTTGATAACACACACACGTGACACATAGAAACCAAAGGCAACACACGCAGAGTACAATTTGTAAACCTTTTGCCGCGATAAACATTTGGACGATACTTTATACTTCACAATGTTCACAGAATCTGTTAAAGCTGCTGAAGGTACGAATCGAGAGAAGATTTTGAAACTAAACTAATGAAAAGAAAAGGTCTCTACTCGGGCACATTTCTCGGCCAGAGTAGTTGCCGGTGAATGGCGGGCAAGACGCAATATCTGAATAAAACAACTAACAGAGCATTTCACTCACTTATAGCTGACAGGTGTCAATGTCATGTCTAACAAACGACAGTCAAATAAATCTCCCCTATAGCTCCTTTAAACGATAAAGAAAACCATGTCAGGCTAACAATGTAGAATCTCCCTTTACGATGCAGCCATGAGGCCGGGACGATAGGGGGTGATCGGGTGAAAGGTGAAGGGTCAGTTCGAGCTCTCTCCTACCCGGAGGTCGTGGCAGGCCAGGATGTTGTCCAGCCACTTGTACAGGTAGCCGTCGTTGGACAGGCCCACGTTGTCGAAGACGGGCCCGCAGCAGAGCACGGCCGACATGGCCTGAGGGTCAGAGGTGCTGCGTCAGTGGAACCGATCGGATTGGAATGACAAGGCTGGCGATGCCTCGATCTGATTCTGGGTGTTTCCACAGAGGCTAAGGCAGAGTTGCCCAGTGTGGCGCTTTTTGTCAGCAGATTCCTTATCTATTTATTTGCCAACATGCTTTTTCTTGAAGTTGGCTCTTTGTGTCAACAATAGAAAGAATGCAATTTTGACCTTGGGTGTCTTGAAAGGCGCCTCTAAATTAAATGTATTATTATTATTATTATTATTAATTAGTCTGCGCAATCGGAATTTCAATGGGCTAAGATTAATATTGCCGGATTTTGTGTGTGTGTATGTGTGTGTGTATGTGTGTGTGTGTGTGTGTGTGTGTGTGTGTGTGTGTGTGTGTGTGTGTGTGTGTGTGTGTGTGTGTGTGTGTGTGTGTGTGTGTGTGTGTGTGTGTGTTTCTGTGCGTGTCTGTGTGTGTGCGTAGTGTATTCATGTTGTGCAGTGTGTTTCCCCGTACCTTCAGAGCACAGTATTGGTAGCGTGTGATCTGGTGGTTGCGGTCGCTATAGCGATCCAGGGGCGTGAACATGATGCTGAAGGGGCCGGCCCATTGGCTGAAGAGGATGAACAGGTGGTGCCTCAGAGACTGCTGGGGGAAGAGGAAGCGTCTGTGGTGGACTGGAGACAGACAGACAGACAGACAGACAGACAGACAGACAGACAGACAGACAGACAGACAGACAGACAGACAGACAGACAGACAGACAGACAGAGGGACGGACAGACAGACAGACAGACAGACAGACAGACAGACAGACAGACAGACAGACAGACAGACAGACAGACAGACAGAGGGACGGACAGACAGACAGACAGACAGACAGACAGACAGACAGACAGACAGACAGAGAGACAGAGAGAGGGAGTGAGAATGAAAAAGAGTGAGCTGAACAGCAAGGATGGGGTACATTTCTGCGTTCCTTCTCGAGTGTTCGTTCTTGATAATGGACGTTTTTCCAGGTTCTGACAACGTCGTAAAGGTTTTGAATAATACTGCTCTTAAGACGGCTATGTGTTACCAACAAGGGTGTGTGACGCTACATGGATATTGAGCATACTGTCGTTATTAACGGGATTGTATAATAATCCATCATCCATGTGTTGATGAATTAATCGGGTGTGATTGCGGGTCTGATTGCATGATTAATGCCGGTGTACAACGTGGGGGGGGGGGGGGGGTCTGAGTCTATCAACGGGGTACCGATGAGGCTGTGCTGCGCTGAGCGGTGGGTGTGGGGGACGGCTCAGGGCTCACCAGGGACACACTGGATGAGGTTGGCCACCATGCCGCTGAAGTGGGCCCGGATGTCCTTCAGGACGTCCAGCTCCTTCTCGTTCTCCGCCTCCAGCAGCATGCGGGTCAGGTCCACGTACTCCAGGAAGAGGGCCCCCAGCGCCAGGGAGTCGCGCTCCAGGGCCCCGTTGGTGCTGGAAGAGAGAGGGACGGCGTCGGCCGTTTAGATATACATTTAGGGCAGGGCTTCTCAAAGTTTTGGCAGCTGAGGGCCAATTTAGGAACCCAGAATTTGACTGAGGGCCTCCACGGCGGGGAACGCCGTCGGCATCCCAGTGGTGAAAAAGATATTGCACCGTGGACCTCTGGGAGTGAGGTCAAGTGAGGTCTAAATCACGAAACTGAGATTCATCCTTTCAAAGTAATGTACAGTCGGATTAAAACTAACAAATGTAACAGGATTCAAGTGAAAGCTAGAGAGAGTCGACTTTTCTCTTTATATTTATTTATTTTGGTTTAAATTAATATTGATATAAAAAAAGAAAAGAAAAAAAACGATGTCATTGCTGGCCGCCAGGAATGTTTCTGCGGGCCGCCGTTGGCCCGCGGGCCGCACTTTGAGAACCAATGATTTATTTTGCTGAAGCTTTTATCCAAAGCGACTTACGATTCATTCACTCATTCCCACACCGACGGCGGAGTCGGGAGCAGTCAGGGTAGGGCGCCTTAGCTCAAAGATACCTCGAGACTCAGCTAGGAGGAGCCGGGGATCGAACTAGCAACCTTCCGGATACCAGCCAACCCGCTCTACCTCCTGAGCGTCACCTGCGTTGATTAGCAATTCTGGCACTTGATGTACGTACTTATTGTATATTGTAGGTCCTTGCTCTTAAAGAATAGTGCTTAGCATTGTGTAGCATCTTAACCTAGCTTTCTTTGTTGTACACAAAGGGTTAACCTCGCGATTTTTAGTGCTTGGCACATTGTTCGATGAACATCCTTACTGTACCGTCATTTTGGATTGCAGCTTCTGCTAAGTGCCCGAGATGTAAATGTAAATGTTCACCTGTGTTTTAAGTATTTAAAGTAGCGAACAAAAATTCCCTTTGGCTACACCTATGTCGATAAGCCGGTAACTGCAGGTGTGTGTTTGTGGGTCTCGCTTCCCTGAGCCGTAAACATCGTGATCTACGTGACGGCAGTCAGATGGGAATCGGTCTGGTGGAAGAGAACGGAAAGTACTGAACGCCGCTTTGCATACGAGTGAGCTGGGGAGCGAGTCTGGCGGAACGACCGCAGCTGGCGGAGGGGAAACGCTTCACTAACCCTGCGGCATTTGTGATATTTCCCTGGAATGTCCCCGACCCCACCGACACCCAGTCCTGAACATTCATAATCAGGACATTCATTGTACGCAAACCGCCAGGGCTTCCATCAGTGGGCCATAGGCTCAGTCACCATTATGGATCACTCAGTGTTAGATAGTGACTTAACAGAGATTTATTTACATGAAACTCTTCAAGATTCTCACTTAGAGTTCCCTTGTTCAAAACACTTACTGTTTTGGGCGTGTGTCCTCTCTCTGTGTGTGTGTGTGTGTGTGTGTGTGTGTGTGTGTGTGTGTGTGTGTGTGTGTGTGTGTGTGTGTGTGTGTGTGTGTGTGTGTGTGTGTGTGCGCGTGAATGCGTGCATGTGTGTGTGTGTGTGTGTGTGTGTGTCTGCACGCACGTATCTGCGTGTGCGTTACCTGTCGCTGATCACTCCCGCGTCGGCCAGCAGTTCAAAAATGCGCAGCAGCTGCAGCCGGAGCTGGTCTCTCCTCTCCCGCCGTTTCTTATTCTGGGGAGCAGAGCGAGGGTAGAGTGAGGCAGGGTTCAGGTCAGGGCTGTATTGAGTCTGGGACCGCACCATACAGCCTCAAACCCAGGCTTGGTTCCAGTGTTTTGATAGAGTTGCGCAAGTCAAGGGCGGCCCAAGATGGTCAACTGTATATTTGTTGCTTAGTAATCATATCGGGATGAAAGCCTCTTCTAATCTACTAATTGAAAGCTTGATAAAAATTCTGGTGTGTGTGTGTGTGTGTGTGTGTGTGTGTGTGTGTGTGTGTGTGTGTGTGTGTGTGTGTGTGTGTGTGTGTGTGTGTGTGTGTGTGTGTGTGTGTGTGTGTGTGTGTGCGTGCGTGTGTTTCACCTCTGGCCTTCGTTCAAGGGCTTCTTTCATCAATGGATGGAGTTCTTCCACTAACTCCCTGTTGGCACATGAACGCAGAGAAACCACTTTATGCTAGCTCACTGCTGGCACACTTACAGAATAACAACATTATGCTAGCTCAGCGTTAAGCAGGTTCACATTGAAATACTATTATGCTAGCTCACCTTTAGCACACATACAGAAAAGTAATATTATGATACTTCACTGTTGGCAGACATTCAAAACACATATTTGTTCTTCCCACTGTGACGAGACAAGTCATTGTTCTGAGGGATTTTAAAGTTATTTCGTAACATTGCCCTTTCTCAAGGGTAACATGTTTCTTCCCTCTACAAGTGAAAGAAAGTAAATTTGCCAACAGTGAAAGCTATCGTTCCAGGAAAAGCTTTTCACTCCTCCTCCTCCCTGATGAAGGTTTTATATTTGACCAGGGAGTCTTCTCTGTCAGAAAGCCCTAGCACTCTGCTGACTAACAACAGTGAGAGACAGATGCCATCTATGTGAGACACGTCACGAAGAACAGAAAAACAATGGGCAACGACCGCATTACTCAGAATATCACGTCAACAGTCGAGTCTAGGTTTAGCATCAATTCAGAGCCCTGAGCGCGGCTGAATCTCTGTCTCTCACACTAAGCTCTGTACTAAGCTCTGCGCGATGCATCAGACCTTGTTCAAATGTTGTTTTGACCGGGGTTAACCTGCTGTCGACCCCAGTTAATCAGCTGCTGTCCAACGAGGCAAAGAGAGGAGCTCTATTGCTAAATAGACGCTTACTTTTGGTACTTTATCATTTATATCCCAAATAAGTTATGCTTCCATTATCTATGAGTGTATTTCCGCACTGTAGCAGAAAGAGCGATCACAGATACGTTCATAGCTTGTTCATTGAATTATTGAATGACATTAAGTGCTTTGTCCATTAATAAATCAACATTTAATATTTTTTAACATTAAGCCCCAACATCATGCACTTAAACACATACACCCAGTACAAATAACCCAATTCTTTTCCCAACTGGAATCATGCCGGGTAAAGGACCACAAGCCACCTGATAACATGGTAATATTTACTTTCATATCAAAAGGGTTGATATTATGCCCCCAGGTGTGAGTGTGATTAGCCATTGTTTGAAAAAAATCTGCTTTTTCCTGTGTTTTAGTGACATCACGTGTGCGTGTCCACCTACACGTGTGCTGGATAGATCAGACTGTAGCAAACGTTGCTCATCTATCCATCACACATCGAGGTGGACCCTCCCACTAGTGATGAAAGGCAGATTTTCAAACAGCTTGTAACGGCTAATCACACTCACACCTGGTGGTATAATATCCCCCCTTTAAAACAATTGTGTGGCCGGTGGATTCCTCCACTCATTAAGCAGGAAGAAAGACACAGCTGGAGACCATGGCTCCAGGTACGTTGAGCTGGGATGAGGGAGGGGGGAAGAGGGGTGAGGGGAGGGAGGGGTGAGGGGGGGGGTGAGGGAGGGGTGAGGGAGGAGTTAGGGAGGGGTGAGGGGGGGGTGAGGGGGGGTGAGGGGGGGTCTGCGTACCTGAACACCAGGGCGTTGGTGCGTCCGAACCCCAGCACCAGGGACTCTGTGATCTCCAGGCTCTCGGCCCTCATCAGCGGCACCAGCTGCTTCAACAACCAGGCCACCGAGGGCGTGCCTATCACCTGGGCAACCACGCACACAAAGGTTAATGGGCACACGCACGCACGCACACACACACACACACACACACACACACACACACACACACACACACACACACACACACACACACACACACACACACACACACACACACACACACACACACACACACACACACACACAGTTTAATCTTGACTGTACAGCAATATCGTCTTGATATTGTGAGAGCCTACCAAGTGTGCCAATGTGCAGCTTTGTTCCGCTCTTAAGCCTAGCAACAACCCTCTTGGTGTTCCACATGACACACACACACACAGACACACACACACACACACACACACACACACACACACAAATGCACTTACCCACACAGATTTGCATGCACTCACTCCAACACACACACACACACACACACACACACACACACACACACACACACACACACACACACACACACACACACACACACACACACACACACACACACACACACACACACACACACACACACACACACACACACCCACACCCACCCACCCCCGCCCACCTTGTTGTCGTAGGCCACGCTGCCGTCGGGCGTGGTGGCGGTGATCTCGGGGGTGGAGGCGCGCAGGTGTCCGGGGGACATGATGCTGGGCTTGGCCACGCCCAGACACAGGATCAGGTAGTTCCTCCACAGCGGCGTGTAGCTCTCGCTGGAGCCCGCCGTGCTCGTCTTCTTGGCGTTCACCGGACTGCTGCGCAACCGCAGGAAAAACATGATGAGCGACCCGGGGTTCGATCCCCAGCCCGTGGTCATTTGCTCCACGTCCTCCCCTCTCTCTCCCATGCCTTCCTCTCTAGGTCACTATAATAAAGCATGAACATGCAAAGAACGTGTGAAAGAGTGCTTCCTCCTTCCTCCGCTATGCCCAGGGGTTTCCACAGCCCCTTGTCATCAGCCGGTCGGCCTCGGCCCATCGTAAAACAAACAGAGCTAACAACACTAACCCAGTGGAATAAGGAAGGAAAGCAGTGGAGCAGGCGTTCGACAGGGCCATAAAAACAGCCATAAAAACAACAGCTTTGGTCATTCAGGCTTTCAACGCCCCTGGACACAACCCGCTATGGACCAGGGGAACCAGACTCTCCTCTGGATGTCTCACAGCTAGCCATGTAGACCAGTGGAACCAGAACCCTGACTGGGGCTCCACCAGTGGGAGAGGCAGCTCCTCTAGATACCTGACAGCTACCTATGGACCAGAGGAACCAGAAGCCCCTCTAGATGTCTTACGTGGGGGGCCCCTCTAGAAGTCTTACTTGGGGGCCCCTATAGATGTCTTACTTGGGGGCCCCTCTAGATGTCTTACTTGGGGGCCCCTCTAGAAGTCTTACCCGGGGGGCCCCTCTAGATGTCTTACTTGGGGGCCCTCTAGATGTCCTACTTGGGGCCCCTCTAGATGTCTTACTTGGGGGGCCCCTCCAGAAGTCTTACTTGGGGTCCACCAGCGGGAGCAGCAGCTGCAGGCGGGTGAAGGCGTAGGGCCAGGCGTAACCCAGGGCGACGGGGCAGTGCTTGGGCAGGTGCTCCTGGCGCAGGAAGCTGTGCAGGCAGAGCACCCAGGGGTCCTTCACGCACTGGGCGAAGATCCACACGTGGCTGGGGCTCTTGACGTCGTAGCTGCTGCTGACCAGCCGGGCCGTCCACTCCACCAGCCACTGCAGGTCCACCGTGTGGCTGAGGGGCAGGGTGGCCTGGGGGAGGAGGGGGGGAGGAGGGGGAGGAGGGGTAGAGAGGAGGGGGGAGAGAGGGAGGGGGAAGAGGGGGGGGGGGAGGGAGGGGGAAGAGGGGGGAGAGAGGGGGGGAGAGGAGGGGGAGGGAGGGGGGAGAGGAGGGGGAGGAGGGGTAGAGAGGAGGGGGGAGAGGAGGGGGAGGAGGGGTTGAGAGGAGGGGGGAGAGGAGGGGTGGAGAGGAGGGGGGAGAGAGGGAGGGGGAAGAGGGGGGGGAGGGGGGTGAGAGGGGGGAGGGAGGGGGAAGAGGGGGGGAGGGGGAAGAGGGGGGAGAGAGGGGGGAGAGGAGGGGGAGGGAGGGGGTAGAGGAAGGGGGGAGAGGAGGGGGAGGAAGGGGGGAGAGGAGGGGGAGGATGAGGAAGGGTGGAATGAGGGAGGAGAAGGGAAGGAAACAGGAGACAGGGAGAGAGGAGGGAAGTGAAGGGAAGGAGACAGGAGACAGGGAGAGAGAGGGAGGACATAAGAGGGACAGAGGAGTCGAGAAACGAAAAGAAGGAGGTGTAGAGGACACAGGGTAGGAGAGGTCGGGGAGTGAGAGGTTAGGATTACCTGGCACCTGACAGGATTTCAGCGCGTGCTATTTTACGTTAAATCGGAGGAGGTGGTCGGACAGGGGGAGAGGATGATGAAGGCACTCACCGAGTCGGACACGGCCACGTGGACGAAGCTCTCCATGACGGCCGGGCTGAGCTGGTCCATGATGTCTATCATGGGTTTGTCATCGTCCTGGGAGCGAAATATCAGAGCGAATTTTTCAAAGACTTTTGTTCAGACTTTCAGTTGCTGATGAAGATCCAAAAAGTGTGAAGTTAATCGATTTCTCCCTTCAAACTACCCCCCCACAGCCATAATACGAATAAGAGAAACAGTGTGTAAGACAACAAAAGCACAAATAACAATAAACAAAACGAGTTCAAACCTCAATCCACCATTTATCATTCTTTGCTGTAAACGGGGAATGGGTTAACCCAACGATTGTTAGCGCTTGGCACTTGGTTCTATGAACATCCGTTATGTACCGACAGCGATATATTGTCGTATCCCTTTCTTCTGACAAATGTACTTATTCTAAAGTCGCTTTGGATAAAAGCGTCTGCTAAACGCCCTGAATGCAAACATAAATATCGCAGCCTCTCGGCCGATCACGCCACAGTTCACTCCTTAGCGCCCCCTGTCTTCCCAGCACCTCAGCGCGGCCCAGGGCGGTGAACAGGCAGCGTATTTCCCGCAGCACGCCCACGGCCAGCTTCCTGGTGCTGATCTGACAGGAGCAGAGCAGCAGCAGGGCCAGGCCCTCCACGGCGTGGAGGACAGAGCCGTGAGGGCTGCGATCGGGCAGCCGGGGGCTGGCCTGGACGGGGAGGAGACACGGGGAGCATGGGGGTTAGAGAGGCTGGTCAGAACCTGATGACGTTGAGGTCCCAGATAGAGAGAGGACAGGGAGAAGAGGACTAGCAGGAAGGCAAGGTTCTAAGATCATTCTTTCCTTTTTAACAGAAGATCGACTTTATTATTCCCAGTCAGGAAACGAGGGAATGTCATTAATATTTGCTGAGAGGCAAATAAAGCGAACATTAAGTATTGCATATTATATAATTAATAGACATTCCTTTTTAATAGAAGATAAGATTTACTTTATTATTCCAAGGCAGGAAAGTAGGGAATGTCTTTAATATTTGCCGAGGGGAAACTAAAGGGAACATTAAATATTAGATATGATATAGTTATTAGACATTCCTTTTTAATAGAAGATAAGATTTACTTCATTAATCCCAGAGAGGAAACTAGGGATTGACACTAATCTTTGCTGAGAGGAAATTAAAGGCAATAATAAATATTAGATACCATAAAATTATTATATATAAAACTGTATTATATTAAACCAAGTTCAATGCAATAAGCTTTTAACAACCCTATTTTCAACATTTTACATATCAGGTCCATGGAGTACGTGAACATGTCCCTGATATGAGCGCTGCAGCTCTGAGGGCCCGGTGCTCGGGGTCCCGGGGGGCCGGTCTGCGGTACGTACGTCGGCCCCTCGACGGCTCTTCCCCTGGAGCTGCAGGGCCAGCCGCCACTGGGTGAGCAGCTGGAGCAGCAGCTTGACCGAGGCGTCCTGCAGGCCCTGCTGAGTGTCCTGCACCTGGGGGAGGGAGAGCAGAGAGAGAGGGGGGGGGGTCGGCTGGAGGAGGGTCTGGCGGTGTACACAACGCAGCCCACCGGAGGAGGGCGGGACGGGAACTCAACGTGGAGGAGGAGAGGATTGTGACCGAGGAGATACTGGTCGTTGGGCTGTTACTTCCCAACTAAAGGACCACAATGGAAACAAGCCTTTGGGCTTTATTGTGTTTTTTTATCCTTTTGAACACTTCTGTTAATTGTTGTTCAATAAAGTTTTCAATCAATCAATCAATCAAACAACTTGATTGTTGAGGTGAAACGTTTGTATTTTTGTCAACCATTAGTCGGTGGAAAGAAGGTCAAAGATTACATTGGAAATTAATATGACGCACGCACACAAACACCCACACCCACGCACACGCACACGCACACGCACACACACGCGCGCGCGCGTGCACAGAACAGAAACCGCATCCCAGTCGACCCCATGGACGACCCGGTTCGTTCATGATTCACTTCCTCTTCCTCAGTTCTCACCTCCCGCAGCAGGAAGTGGGTGTAACCGAAGAGCACGTCCTCCCTCCAGTCGGAGAAGTCCAGCAGCAGGCTCTGCAGAGAGCTCTGGGAGATGAGGCGCAGCTCGTCGTCCATGTGGACCGTCAGCCTGAGAACAGAGGGACCGGGGGCTCAGCACGCATCGATCAGACCCCGACCCAGACCTGCCCCAGGCCACCTGGAGACCTGGCTGGTCTCGCCGAGACCCGCGAATCAATACTCTGTGGAAAAACAGTTTCTCTGCAGATAGTCCAAGTTCCTTTGTCTCCTCACTGCGCTGCTAATGAATCGACTGGAGTTCAACTTTTCTGCCACTGTCTGTAAGATGCGGATGTCTTTTGGCTCTTAGACGTTAATGCCGAGCTGCCGAGTGGAATCACAGCACAGGCCTGTGCTGACGTTAACCGAACCGTCTGCCTAATGCACCAAAGCTTCCACACTTCCTAGGGTTAACCATCGCCGCCGAGAACCATCGATTTCACACCCCATCCCGGGACCTAAGCCCAGAGCCCGCTGGGGCTGAGCGGGGAAGGCCGCCTCAGCACCGGGTGGAGGGTGGAGGGATTGGGTGGAGGGTTCAGGATGAGGGGTGGAGGGTGGTGGGGGGGGATGAGAGGAGAGTCTCACCGGGAGAGCAGATCGATGAGCTCGGGTTTGGACATGCCGTCGGGCAGGATGCGGGGGACAGCAGCCACGCAGGTCCGGAACAGATCGATCTTGGGCTTCCTCTCCCCGCTGTCTCAGGGAGGAAGATGAAGATGGACGCCAGGGCAACGCCAAGACAGGAACAAAAGAAAAAGGACACACATAAAGATTAGGACGATTATGATGAATAACCGGAGGTTTAAACACAGCTTGTCTTACCGGTTTCGATTCGACATCGTAAAACTCAAGAGCATTTTCCTACTAATGGCGTTTATGCAACATGGGAAATCTGTTAATGCTTTGTTATCACATCAGACCTGGAGCCCGGGAGCAAAATATTCTATTACTTTAGCTTTTTTTACCTGCCAGAGTGGAAAAAATCGACAAGCCAAACGATTCTTTAAAATTGTTAGCCTGAATAATTTAAGTGTTCATTTGGGCTCCTGGCTAGAGGACCCTTGGAATCTGTTGATGTTCGCGTCATTGCATCCGATCGGTAGCCTGGGCAGCCCCGCCCATTCTGCCGGCGATTTGACTTCGCCCCGCAGAAGGGTCTGGAGAAGATCAACACATTTCTTTCTAGTTTCGATACGTTTTTGCGGGAGCCAATCACCAGGCTGGCTTTTCCCCCCTGGCGCGCTATTGGCTGGTTTAACACAAGGACGACAGGGAAGCGACGGCAAGCAGCCAATCGCGTACAGGGTCAGTTGAACTAGGCCCGTTGTTCAAGCCTCTTGTGCTGAAGAAAATGACAGCAGCTTCTCCAGACCAACGTGCAATCTACCACTGAGCCTTGGTCTGGCGATAGCCAGGCTATCCGGTGGGACGACTTCTCCGTTGGCGCCCTACGTACGTGATCATGTCCTCGGGCTCCTTGTTGAGCATCTGGACGTTGGTCAGCATCATGCAGCGGCCCACCTCCTTGTCCAGGTGTCTCAGGATGCTGTCCAAGGCCTTCCGCACCTGGGAGTAGTACAACGACATGCCTGCGCGGACACACACGCACATGCACGCAAAAACACACGCACACACACACACACACACACACACACACACACACACACACACACACACACACACACACACACACACACACACACACACCCAGTCAGTTTAACAGAAGAAAAACTGAAACTGCTGTGAAAGATTTTGGGCAGAGTTGTTTGAACCAAGACACAGTGACATGTACACTCAGTCGACCAAACATTGCCGCTGTCGAAGCCCATCTCAATATCTGGGTAGTGTACCATTGACCCCAATTGCAGAGAAAGCCAGGCTGACCCGCAGGTACACTAAGGATTTACATTTTTAGTTTCCTCGAAGGAAACCAAGACACAAAAGACGAGAGGTCTTGAACGAACAGAAGAACACTGGCCAGCCGGGCAGGACTAACTGCTCTGCTCCGGCAGTAAAGCCAACGGTAAAAATACTAAAACAGCAAAAAGTGTTGCGGAAAACGGCTGACCTGACTGGGGTTTTAGGGGGTGTGTTCGTGGCGTGACGATCAGTGAGGCCTTTCCTAATTAATGTACTCTCTAATAAATTCACATCCTCTCTCCCTAGAGTCAATGGTGCACTGTGCAGCAGAGTCACATGTGTGTGTCTTCTGTGTGTGTGTGTGTGTGTGTGTGTGTGTGTGTGTGTGTGTGTGTGTGTGTGTGTGTGTGTGTGTGTGTGTGTGTGTGTGTGTGTGTGTGTGTGTGTGTGTGTGTGTGTGTGTTGTTTCTATTTGTGTGTGTATGTGTCCTCTGTGTGTGTTTCTGTATATATGTATGTATGTATGTATGTATGCAAGTGTGTGAGAGAGAGAGAGAGAGAGAGAGAGAGAGAGAGAGAGAGAGAGAGAGAGAGAGACAGAGACAGAGACAGAGAGAGAGAGAGAGAGAGAGAGAGAGAGAGACACACACACACACACAGACAGACAGACAGACAGACAGACAGACAGACAGACAGACAGACAGACAGACAGACAGACAGACAGACAGACAGACAGACAGACAGACAGACAGACAGACAGACAGACAGACAGACAGACAGACAGACAGACAGACAGACAGACAGACAGACAGACAGAGAGAGAGAATGTGTATATGTGTCCGTCTACGTCTGTGTCCACAGACCTATGAGCTTGGCCTCCTCCTCGGTGAGGGTCTTGCTCAGGTAGGTCTTCTTCTTCTTCAGGGAGTTCCCCGAGGGCAGCGTGGCCCCCGTGTTGGGCATGGGGGGCTCGCCGTCCTTCTGCTGCAGGGCGTCGGCGATCACCAGGAAGGCCCGCAGGCCGATGTTCATACGCTAAGGACAACACAGGCGGGGTCAACACGCCTCTCCAGGACAACGTAGGGACGAAGCTCAGAGAGCCTTAACACGTTAATAACATGTTCATACGCTAAGGATAACACAGGCGGGGTCAACACGCCTCCCCAGGACAACGTAGGGACGGCAGGGGGAAGGGGAGCTCAGAGGGCCAACGCTTTTGGACCATCCTCACATGTTAATAACATGTGAATACTGTGGTAACATGTTATTAACATCTCAATTTGTTAATAACAGGTTAATAGCGTGTGACTACTGTGGTGTCGTGCTAACATCTCAACATGTTAAGACTATCGTGACATGTTATTAACATAGATGTTAAGACTATTTTCACATGCTATTAACATTTCAACATGTGAATATCATGTTACGATAGTCTTAACTTGTTAGTAACAAGTTGGTATCACGTTTAGATGTTAAGATTATCTTCACATGCTATTAACATCTTAACATGTTATAAACTTGTTAATAACATGTTAATACTATCTTAACATGTTATTAAAATCAAAAGCTTCTTAAATCCCTTAAAGATAAGATAAGGTGTACTTTAGGTTTCCCGGACAGAAAATTAGAGAAGCTTTTTCGCAAGACAAAAATTAAATGCATATAAAACTGCATTGTATTGTTATTTAATTGTTCTGCAATACATTCTACAATCAACCCCAGTCTTGCGGCTGTGCTTACAGCCGCGTCTCTCGGCTTATTGTCCTTACCTCTGGGTTGAGACTGAAGGCTTTGGCGGGCTTCCCAACACTCAGCAGATCAAAGATGATCTCCTTCATTGCAAAGTCCAGCTTCTCCTGATAAACGAGACAAACACGGGTGTAATTAAACAAGAATGCCTCGGGTACTGTGCGTGGGTGTGTCTGTGTGTCTCGGTGTTCACATGCAGACTATTTGTGTTGGTGCACACAAATAGTCTGCATGTGAACACCGAGACACAGACTCTCACTCACACATGCGCATACACAGAAACGCACTCGCACTCGCACACATACACAACCACACACACCCACACACACAGACACACACAGACACAGACACACAGAGACACACGCACAAGCACACGCATACACGAAAACACACACACACACAGACATAGACACACACTCACACACAGACACACACAAATACACTCACACACTCACACTCACACACACACACAAACACACACACTGCGCGGCCGTGTCACACACCTGGGCGATGAACTGGATGATCTTGACGAAGATGTTGAGAGGCATGTCCCGGGGGACCACGCTGCGGCTGCCCTTGGGGAACAGCGTGGAGGTGATGGAGGTCAGCCGGCTGGGAGGCCCGACCGGGAGGTAGCGGAGGTGAGGGGGGGGGAGAGGAGAGGGAAGAGACGGAGGGAGTTGAATTACAACGATAATATTGAACGCCACACAAGGAGAGCACCAAAGATGGACTCTAATCAGCCTGGGGAACAGCATAGCATATCATGTGTACATGCTAGTGCTGTCAGTTATCGTGCGATTAACGCAATTTATGTAACGCAAAATGTTTTGTTTTTGTTTTTTTGGGCTCAAAACAAAGAAGCAGTAGCCTGACTGCTATGTTGAAGGCAGTATGCTTGCATGTTCATCGTTTAATTGCAATATAGGCTTTTTTTTTGTATCGTCCTGTTTTGATCAGTATATGCCAACATTTACACAAGGCAAGCCGATGCACTCCATGTTGATAAGAGCATTAAAATGAGAACAATTAATGGGACAAAGAAATCAAGGGATATTTAGCATAGAAAAAAGATTTCAGATTAATCGCGATTACCCGCGATTAATCGTGAGTTAACTATGACATTAATGCGATTAATCGCGATTAAATATTTTAATCGCTTGACAGCACTAGTATATGCATGTATATGTACTGTGTATTAAATATGAATGCCTGACGCTCCCTTA
>NC_082388.1:24629360-24669360 GCF_031168955.1 Gadus macrocephalus
GACATATGTGATGGAAAAAGGGTTATTTCGCTTTAACGCCGATTTTGTCGCACTAAGTTAATTCGCTCTGCAGAGGTGGTTTTGGGAAAGTTCTTGCGACATAAAAGTAAATGGAAAACGGCTGAAGCGATCGCGCATGTGCATTGTTGATGGAAAATCATCTAGCGGGTCAGAAAAATGCGCTTCAACACGGGCATTGTGACACAATTTTAATTCGCTATAATCATTCTGTCGATGGAAAACCGTTTAGGCGCTTCTTATGTCGCTACAAATTAATTCGCTTTAAGAGTTAATTCGCTTGAAAATCTGATGGAAAAAGGACTAGTGACGACGGCTATAAAGGAGAACATGCATTGCTGCCCCTCATACCAGAGGTGGGAATTGGAGGAAATGTGACGATTCGATAGTATTGCAATATTTTGGCCATGATTCGATATTATTGCGATTCTTTAACATGTTGCGAAACAGCAAGTATTGCGATTCGATTCTGAACAGAATCCCACCACTACCGCGTACTGCTCCCGGTGTTGAGGAGCAGGTGAAGCCTGCGAGAGTTAAAGGGCGTGTTCTGGGCGGAGACCTCCAGGCAGAACAGGGGGGGGGGGGTTGTAACTTTGTGATACTTTTTTTAGTACCGTTGTCGTCTTTGAGCGTTATGATGAGGGAGGGTGTATTTGAAGTGAGCAACACACAGTGGCCCTATGCTATAATTGTTTGCCAAACATGACAGCCGCTGACATGGCGGAGCACCGCGTGTCCACACACACCTCGCCCCCGGTGTCCCTTCGAAAATAACACAGAGACACCTCTCAAATAGTCTCAGAAGACATGGTCTTATTTTAGGACGAGTGACAAAAATGGCACGGATTACTCTGACTGTGGGACTTCATGATACAAGGCATATTAGCATGTTTAAAAACAAACAAAAAGGTTTTGAGTAAGAAACTCATCCAAGAGTGACAAACTGACAAACAACATGCCATCCCCTTCTTGACTCAAACAAACAGAGAAATCAACTGCCAAAATCCTGACTGAGGAATGCATTACAGGTGAAGAAGACTTCACACGGTACATGGTTATCTACACAGGTGGTGTTAGTCGTCCATCGCCCCTCTTGACAGTTGACAGGCAGGCGAAGGGTTTGACGCATGTAGGGAGAACAGGGTGCCGAGGGCTGTTGAAGCGGCGTGTCACTCTCACACACACACACACACACACACACACACACACACACACACACACACACACACACACACACACACACACACACACACACACACACACACACACACACACACACACACACAAAGGCAACTACAACAAATGGATCAAGGGGAAAAAAGCCACCACGACTGGCTGTGTGAGTCCGATCAAAACAAAGCAGTTCTGTCGAACCTTGCTCAGGGGAGCCCTCGTCATTGGGCTGGCTCCTTCCTTCACTACACCAACATGCTCTTGCGGTACAGGACAGCCACGCGACCCTGCTAACCGAGCTCCTGTCCCCACAGCTGCTATTATTAGCTGAAGGACTCCTGCCGAGTTGTTTACTTCATCAGTGGATCTCTCTCTCTCTCTCTCTCTCTCTCATCTCTCTCTCTCTCTCTCTCTCTCTCTCTCTCTCTCTCTCTCTCTCTCTCTCTCTCTCTCTCTCTCTCTCTCTCTCTCTCTCTCTCTCTCTCTCCTCTCTCTCTCTCTCTCTCTCTCTCTCTCTCCGTCTGTCTCTCTCTCTCTCTCTCTCTCTCTCTCCGTCTGTCTCTCTCTCTCTCTCTCTCTCTGAATGACAGAAAGAAAAGGGTGTAAAGAAATATCCATTCGATTGAAATCTATTTCCCCCCCAGATTGAATAGACATTCATTAAATTGAACCAGTGTCATTGGTCACTCTCTACAATAAGAGTACATTAAGCTTTAATAAACATTACTATGCAGTCATACGCCTTGACCACAGTTAATTAACAGTGAACAAATGTTAATTAAGTGTTACCCCATCTTTGAAAACTTGTTAGACAGCACCTGTCTTTTCTGTTTAGCTTAGGGCATACTGAAAGAATATATCCCATTAGAGACGTTGAGTTTGATTTGTGTTGATGGCTTCCTCATTGTCAAGAGCTTCTTTAAACATTGTTCGCTGTTAGTGTGGCATAACACTAGCATGGCAATGTCGACAACATTGTGATGTCAGTCAGTAACAATACGATTATGAGTTTGTTTTAAACATATTTGTTTTCTACGTGAATATAGGTCCTATAAATACTTTAATATTTTGACTTACCAATAGGAACAGGAGTAATAATAATGTTAATATACAAACATAAAGACACTAACAACTCCCCTTAGCCCTAAAGCAGTCCAAAAAGGCTTGCACTGTTCATCACAAATCATCCATCTTTCTCTGACTGTTTTCTGTTCAAATCGGTGCTGCAACAGTGCCCCCTTCAGGCAAGGCGGGGTACATGCTGTTGTACAGACCTTTCGAAATTGGAGGGCACATGAAAGTCATGTTGTTATTATGTAATCTGTGAGGTGTGGATGGTGTGTGGCTGCCCAATTAAACAAGACAATCCTCTTATTTGTTTCATACTCATACTCATTAATACCAACATCTGTATGTGAACAGGCGTTCAATAATTTAAATGGTATTCATATTTCTGTTCTGACATTTCTGTTCAAGTTATCCCGTAAACAAAACAGCCGACACCCTACCGCACAAACACCACATAATAAATAATCTGTCAGTTCCTGAAATAACAAAACAACAAAAAGCAGATTAAACTCGAGTGTGAGCTACCTTGTAAAACCTGTCTACAACAAACAAGCTATCAACAAAAGAATAGATAAAGCACCACACATTTCTGCACCACATGATACGTACAAACCGACTACATGATGGCCTGATGTCAGACTGCACCAGTGTGCGTCTACCACGGCCCGGCCCCACGTGATGAATAATGTAAACACCACCGCGGGCCAGGGCGAGGAGTGGGCCACGTCCCGGCCTCTACCCACGCCATGTGTTAATCATCGTGTGTGTGCGTGCGTGTCTGTGCGTGTGGCTGTTTTATTGGTAGACCCGGGTCACTCGGTGCTGAGGCTGGCTGGTCTCTATGGAAACAGTGTGAGTGGGGCAGCAGAGCACGCTGTGGCCTACGAGGTGGGATGGATGCTATTCCCCAACTCCTTCATGGTGTCAGGGTGAATCATGAGATGAGTCAGAGATAACACAACACCACACCACACTGCTGTCCTCGGGTTGGCTGCCGAGTCCGGAAGATGCTTTTAGAATTTTGTATTTTTACATTGTGAAAATTGACCGTCCCACCAAGCGTTTTAATACATAACCCTGAATTATTTAACTGCCTGACGGACAAATCTATCCCCTACACTGGTGGCAGGTAATCCGTCTGGACCCAGGTATAATTCATTCATCAAAGGTTACCCTTCACCTCAAATAATGTCCCTTGAAAAACAGCTTTGCTCCATGAGTCAGCTTCTATCGTCCTATATTTGAATACGATCAATCACAACAGAAAGCGCTAAGCGATGAGTTGAAAAACGCAACGTAATCACAATTAATTAGTATTACCACATACCTCTAATAAACGTTATAGCTGTGTGTGTGTGTGTGTGTGTGTGTGTGTGTGTGTGTGTGTGTGTGTGTGTGTGTGTGTCTGTGTGTCTGTGTGTCTGTATCTGTGTGTGTGTGTCTGTCTGTCTGTGTGTGTTTGTATGAGCATGTGCACGTATGGGAGGGTGAGTGAGTGAGAGAGTGAATGAGTGAGCGAGTGAATGTATACAGGCAAGAACAATGGCGTTAACTGGGTCGCCGTAGTTGAATGACCCTGAACAGCTGGAGGAGCTAACACCAGGCGGGGGTGCTGGTGGAAGAGCTCAGACTGAGAGCTGATTGGCCCAGGGGGCGGGATGGGAGAGGCCACCCGGGACATTTATAGGGGTCAAGAAATAGCAGATGACAGGAAAGAGGACCCACTATTATTGTCTCTATAATAAGCAAGGGCTTTTCAGTCTAGCCTATACTTGTTTTGATATATGTTGTGTATATGATATATACATATGTTTAGTATGTTTAGGGATGATTTAAGATGAATAATACTGTATACATGTTTTGAAGGTGTTGTGGTTGAGAGACTATTTTTGCTTTTTATCTTGTTTATCTTGTTTGGGCTTTAAAACGTATGTGGGATGAAACAGCTTTTTGTCAACCCACACATGTACTACATAAAGACAGCGACGTCAGCCAAAGCCAACGCATCAAGCCAGGGGGAGCAAACGTTCACAAACATCCTCTTAGGAACAGAACCACTAAACAACAACAACGCCGGGCCTATGTACGACCCTGTGCAGCCATAGGATGACAAAAGCAATCGAACCAGACCATGGTGGACGAACCGTCCATGCATTACACACACATGGGCAGGTCTAGACCGACAGACAGTGGCCCAGACACATCACTCAACACCCTACAGAGAAGCTAGACCATAAAGAGCAGATGGACCCAATTCGAGTGTCTTGTTGACTCACAGGCACCACGACGTGTATCACGATGAGCTAATACCACGATGAAGCGGCAGTAATTCGCTTTATTCGTGGATACTGTGTCTAAAATGAGAATGGATAGGTGCTCATATCAACAACCCCCACCCACCCCAGCTCGTGCCTGGTGTGGGTAATTACTACGGCACGAGCCCTAACAACAGAGCGGTATCGCGGGCACGCGGTCACGTCGTGTTACATTGTAACGCGAGCGGAGCTCACACACATCGGCTCGTGCGTGTCACCGTGTTGGCTCTTTGTGAACAGCTGGTGGTCGACACTAGCTCGTGCAACAACGAGCTGTAGCTATAGAGCTAACGGTGTGTGTAGCCGAGGAGCTACCGCCAGCTTCCCGTGGCGGCTCGGTCGAGATGGAGGGTCTCCTCGTTTCAGGGACCAGCGCGCGAGACACAAACACAAACACAGACCGCTGACGTCATGGTGTCGTTAAACAACAGTACCTTGAGGTGTTGGGCCTGTCCAGTCTTCAGAAGACCATGTCCCGAGGCGACGGCTTTGTTTGTGTAGCGGCGGCTCTCTTGTTTTCATCAATCCGTCTCGTCTCCTCCGAGAGTCGTGTCTCTTCGGCTGACAGCTTCCAGAGCTCGGGATGATGGGAGCACACCCTTAGCAACCAATCAGAGGCCGCCCTTCTGGGCGATGAGGCGAGGCGGGTCAGCGATTGGCTCGCCATGCTGTCTGTTTGGTGTGGCGCGCTGCGGCCCCGCCCTGTTGAAACACCTGCCGCGGGAAGATGCTGAGCTGCAGGTGTCGATCAATGGGAAGAGGAATTTATCCAAATATTAGTTATAGCACATTCTGTCGAATCGAAAGTAAGTTTAATGTGTGTTCGTCGCAGATGACACTTCTGTGAGGTGATGGAGTGCTCGCTATTTTGCAACAGCTTTGTGTTTTAAAGGACTTCATTAGAAAATGCTATTCATATTCCTAATGAATGCATTCTAAAATGCGTCTTAAGCGGCGGAAAAGTCAATAGGTTGTATGTTAAATTCATCCCTAAGCTGAGACTATCTCAATTTATCTATTACAAAGTTTGCTTGTTTGTGTGTGTGTGTGTGTGTGTGTGTGTGTGTGTGTGTGTGTGTGTGTGTGTGTGTGTGTGTGTGTGTGTGTGTGTGTCATTGCACAAGTGTTGTTCCTCTGTTATACAGCTTTAATTATTTTCAGCCACACAATGAAATGAGCATTGGCATTTCTTGCATAGTTGCCAACATATTCCTTAAAATGAAAGACTCAACCTGTATCCAGCTCTACAACGCATAGATCTTGAAAATGATATTTATTGAAGGCTTATTATGTGACTCATGAGTGCAGACTTAATCAACTGTACCGTAAACAAATGCAGAGCAAGAAAGTCAAGCATCACTTTGTTTTGTCCTATTTATTAAACATCATTAAAACCAGTTGCTCCACATTGAAAAGGCAGTGGGTCCACCATGCACATAACTGGACGTACCAGAACATAAAGCACAGACGCAGAAGATGGAGCTGTGATGCCACCGCGCCAGACGTTCCGAGGCGTATGAGCAGAGTTCAAACCCTGTGATTCCTGTCTTGGTTGATAAAAACTATACAGATCGTCGTCTGGGTGTTTTTCCATCTGCTCCCTCCATTCGCTACGGATGAGGATTAGTGGCCATATCTTTTTGAGTTCAGAGTTTAAAGTCAGAATTCTGACTTTAATCTCAGGAAATAATCACATGTGGCCCAAATCCTCTTCTGTAATTCTTCAAACAAAAAACAAATTTGATAATTTTGCCACTTCAGTCATCGTCTAACCCAACATAGGCACACCTTTCAGGACAGTATACTTCAACGCATCGCAAACAACACGGTGGACCCATTTACATATCAGAACGGTACAAACACAAATAAACACAACAACAATAGCCAGACCTCAAGTTTAAATGTACATATGCACAGCATAATTTTCAATGATGTGCCTTGGTATTTTCTCTGTTGCTGGCAGAGTCATTACCTCCATTCTCTATCTAAAATCTCTGAGTTCCCTGCTGAATTGTTCTTATTCACTGATGATGTCTTCGGACAGGAAGCTTCGAACCCCAAGGCAAATAAATCATACAAAAACTTCAAAGAGGCATTTGTGAATTCATCGTATCGTTGCTCAGCCGGTATAAAAAGTATAAACACAACATAAAGTACCAACGTTTGAACAGTCCATTGGCCCTCATACAAACAGCGGGAAATGAATTGAATCGACTTTTATTTCTTTGTTTCGATGCGCAAACATTGTGTATGTGGCATCGCACCGAAGTCGATGGATCCTGGCTCAACTGTCAAAAATTCTCCCCATAAATCGAGTGATTGTCGTTGTGAGCTCTGCTGCAGCGCAGGTCAAAAATGTCACAGTTGACACACGTGCAGACAAAAAGGGCTGTGCATAATGTACACTAGAAGGACCTTTATAAAACCAGGAGAAGTTATTTTACAGACCGACTACAGAATTCACCACGATGAGGTGGGGAAAAACAAATGCTACCGAAACACAAAGCTGTTCTTTATTTAGTAGTCTCTGATTGTCATCTCTGCCCCCTCATCTTAACAAACCTCTTTTAAAAAAAAATAAAAAAATCATATTATTGGTTCAGTTTGGTCATTCAGTCATAACATTTATGAATCTGTATTTTAATTAATATGACATAATCATATTAAATATGATCCATTTCTTTGTTGGAATTGAGTTAAAATTACAAAATAGCTTTCTTAAGATGTTCTGGATGTTGTGTTGAGCACTCTAGTAACAAAGTATTTTTTTTCATAATTTGGTTCGTAACAAAGTGCAGTGAGAGCCCTACTCAGCTTCCATTACGTGGTGACGACACGAATATCGCCGAATAACACTCTGTTTGTTTGGCTTGGTTACATTCTGCGTCATCGTACCCATAGCTTACAGTTGCTCAGTAGTTTCACAGTCTTAACAGAATATTATTTTTTTTTTCATTCACTTCAGAACGGAGTCGCGCTTCCCGCCGCGACGAGACAAACGACGCCGACGTCTACGTTCTGCCGTGTGCGTGCGTCTGCGACGTGTGTGTTGTTCTTCAGGCAACGGCAATCCGCTCCGACCCCCACAACCCCCGCACCCCCCCCCCCCCCCCCCCCCCCCCCCGAACCCCGACCCCACCCGTACACGACCGATCCGCCTGTCCCAGCCGCCAACCCCACCCCCCAAACCCCGAACCCCACCCGTACGCGACCGGGTTGCCTGTGCCCCGGGCACCGAACCCGCAGTTCCAGGGGTCAGGGGGAGTGAAGGGGGAGGGGGGGGGGGGGGGGGGGGGACCCCATGGTCAGCCGTAGCGGGGGTCCGCGCTGGCCAGCGAGGCCCGGGGGAGGTAGACGGGGGCCTGGTAGCAGAGGGGCCGGGAGTTCTCCATGCAGATGGTGGAGGAGGTGAGGCTCTTGCGGTCCTTCTTCAGGGTGGTGCGGCGCTGCCAGCGGCACAGCAGCAGCTCCACCTGCTCGCGGAAGAAGCTGGTGGTCAGCGTGTACAGGATGGGGTTCAGCGCGCTGTTGATGGGCAGGATGAAGATCACCACCCAGCTGGAGATGGTGCCTGCACGGGGCGCCGAAGGGTCAAGGGACATTTAGAAAACAAATTGCTACAGGCCTGGGTTCTGATTGGCTCGAAGCTGTTGCACGCTTTATATATCAATATAAACATGTATTAAATATGTATAAACACACACCTGTGACCACACGACAATTTGTTTTTAGAATCAATGCGCCGCCAATCTCAGAGTATGACAGCTTGGGTTGCTTGGCAACCATTTTACTGTGTTGAGGAACTGTATTGATTAGCATAAGAATGATGATTTGCTTACAATGAATTTGTTTATAGTAGGCCTAACTGTTTTAGTGACCACTTGGCGTATGACACAACAGCGCCCCCTGATGTTCTAAAACATCGATCAGGTCGCTTCAGCAGATTTCCGTTCATGTCAGATCAGTTACATTTAAATTAATCTAATGTCTAATCTAATATAATTGGACGTGATTTAAATGGGGGGCTGAGCGTGGTGGCCTGGGTGTTTCACTGCCAGTCAAAAGGAATTTAGTAAAATGCCAAAAATCGAAATGATTGATTACCAAATGCCACCCCAGGGAATTTTGGTAATACCAAAATGAATTACTATAATTTTCTATAAATTATATAAATTAAACGTATGTTTTTTAAAAAGATGCTGCATAAATGATTGCGTAACAATCTCATTGTCATTCTTACCCGGTATCTCCACCTTCAACAGTGAAAGAATTTTGACCAGGAATATCGGTATCCAGCAGAGGGCGTCAGAGAACACGATGAAGAAGAAGCGGTTAGCCACGGCCACGTCTTTGTGCAGCCTGTGGCGTACGTCGGTGGCGTTGATGCCGGTCTTGTAGATTGAGTAAAACATACTCGAGTAGGATATGGCGATCACCAGGAAGGCCACCAGATTAAGGCCTGCAGAGACGGACATATACACACTTAAAACAACACACAAATAAATGAACAACTCAGACACATACACACATAGGCCTACTACATGGTCATACAATAAAGTGTGGCTTTAAGGTAAAAAAAAACGCTAATTCGTTCAAGTAAAAGCAAACTCAAGAGCTTATCAAGGGGTTAACAGTTGCTCAGGCACAGGACAGACTGGCGGCAAAGCGAAAGCTTTGAGACGCAATCTTCTGGAGGAGTCAGCAAGTTAGTTGCAGATTTCTAAGTATGTCAAAGATGACATATAATATTAATATATGTATAATAGATCGGCAAGCATAATACACACACACACACACACACACACACACACACACACACACACACACACACACACACACACACACACACACACACACACACACACACACACACACACACACACACACACACTACACACACACACAAACAAGGACAGCTCCACTTCATCAACTCATTAACAAAGTTCCTCTGGGGTACCCCCTAACTAAGAGGATTAATTGCGTTCAACGTGACGATCTGTTTATCGTACGTCTGAGACCGGGTGTACAGCAGGAACACGGGGCCTTGGGTAGACAGGTTTAAGGGGGTCTCGGGGGGTCCCGGGGGGGGGTCCCAGACAGACAGGGCTGAGGGGGTCTGGCTGGCGGCTGTTACGACGGGCTGTGTGTGGCTGCCGCTGGCTAGCCCGCGCTGCCTGTGATGTGACGGCTACGAAGCGCGGCGAGGAGAACACCCAGTGAAGTTTGGGAGATAAACAGAAGCCCGCTGAGGAAGCTGTTCTGGAGTCAGATACGACGTACAACTAAAGATATCATATTTGCTGGGAATCTTTTGCTGGGATTGCATTTTATAATGGAAGACGTCCTCCTGTTTGCTGAGGCTTCAACTACTTCAGTCAAATCTCGAGGATGCTAAATGGACTAGATTTACATAGTGCTTTCCTAACCAGTGGCCACTCAAAGCACGTTACAAAATTGCCTGACATTCACCCATTCGTGCACACTTTAGGCACACAAGGCAACAGCCGGCTCGCCAGGAGGAGTTAGGGGGAGGTGTCTTGGGGGGACACCTCGACCCTCGAATACCCAAACTAGCATCCTTACGGCTACCAGCGAACCCGCTCTACCTCCTGAGCCATATACCTCCCAGTTAAAGTCACCGAGGGTGAGTGTGGCAAATGACTCTGCTACACAAAGCATCTGCAGGGAAACATCGAACGTACACCGTAGGACACCCTTTAAAGGGGACCTATTATGCTTTTTTGACTTTTATGACCTATAAACGTTGTTATAATGATTGATAGTCATGTTTAACCATACACAAAAAACGATGTAGATTTTCGGGAAACTCTTCCTCTCGTCTGGGCGCTTTCAGCATTCTCTGTCAACGCTCGGTTTCGTCCTTCTCCGCCCCCTCGCCCCCCTGCTGCCAACCCAACTCTGTTGTGATTGGTTAGCTTCCTTGAAGCGCGCGCACGGGCAGATTTGACCAGGCATATGGGGGCGCGGCAGGAGTGCCTCTACGTAGATGTTTTCCCGGAAATGTGAACAAGTGAATCGCAAACGTTGTCCCGAGTGTTTAGCGCTCTGCACAGCCACCCCAGACTGTCAGCAGGGAATACGTCGAAATGCATGTATGTCCTTATTTGACACTTTAGTATGGTTAAACATGACTATCAATCATTATATCAACGTTTATAGGTCATAAAAGTCGAAAAAGCATAATAGGTCCCCTTCAAGCCGACCCTTTTAAAACCCCAGAACGGGCTCAGCGGGTACCTAGGAAGATGACCGTGGAGTAGCTCTTGGCCATGGGCTTCTCCTGCCGGTCCGAGTGCAGCGGGAAGCAGACGCCGTTGCGGCCGTAGTAGTTCCCGAAGACGTCCTCGTTCATGAGGGGCGCCACGGCGATGAGGAAGCCCACCAGCCAGATGGAGGACAGCATCGTCTGCAGGGGGGAGGGGGACACGGGGGGTACCAGGGGGACACAGGGGGTAACAGGGGGACAAAGGGGGGCATAGGGGGACAAAGGGGGACACAGAGGGACAAAGGGGGACACAGGGGGTAACAGGGGGACACAGGGGGGCATAGGGGGACAAAGGGGGACACAGAGGGACAAAGGGGGACACAGGGGGTAACAGGGGGACACAGGGGGGCATAGGGGGACAAAGGGGGACACAGAGGGACAAAGGGGGACACAGGGGGTAACAGGGGGACACAGGGGGGCATAGGGGGACAAAGGGGGACACAGGGGGACACAGGGGGTAATAAGGGGTAACATGGGGACACGGAGGACACAGGGGGTAACAGAGGGGTAGAGGGGGACACAGGGGGTAACACGGGGTCACAGGGGGTAACAGGGGGACAAAGGGGGACACAGAGGGTTACAGGGGATAACATGGGGGCACAAAGGGGCAGAGGGGGACACAGGGGGACATAGGGGGGCAGAGGGGGACACAGGGGGTAACATGGGGGCACAGGGAGGTAGAGGGGGACACAGGGGGACATAGAGGGGCAGAGGGGGACACAGGGGTAACAGAGGGACACGGGTGGTAACGGGGGGAGACAGGGGGACAAAGGGGGGCATAGGGGGTAACAGGGGGACACAGGGGGTAACAGGGGGTAGAGGGGGACACAGGGGGTAAAATGGGGGCCCAGGTGGGTAGAGGGGGACATAGGGGGGTAGAGGGGGACACAGGGACGTTGTTAGAAAGCCATCGCAGTGAATCACACAACATTATACTTTTTTAATTAGCCGCTTGAGGGAAAAGTCACAAAGCAAATTTGCCAAAATGGAAACACCACATGTTTAACACAATGTCCCGCTGTGTTAAGGGGCCAAAATCAGTGTCGATCCCGTTGTTTTTTTTTTTATCGCGACGTCACAACGTCATCTGCATCACCTCGTCGAGTGACTGAGCGCAGACAACGTGTTCGCTCCAGCGTGAACGGCAACGCGGGTGGCGTCTTAAAAACACACCGGTCAAGGCGTCCGCTGGACGTAGACGGATTCGACCGGTCCGGGGGTATACTGTCTATCTCCCCAAATTGCGATTGCTTGCTTGGAACTCTTCCCAGACACTCTCTGGGTAAAAGTGTGCGGCACACCCGGCTGATTGCCAATGGGAATTACGGGAAGAGAAATACTTGGATCTGGAAATAGCTGGATCTCCGTGGCGTTGGCTCTTTATCCCGCAACCTCGACTTTGAGTGGGCATCTAAGTGAATGCTTGTGTGAAGAGCTCATAAAATTCATATAGGTTTTCATTCTCAAACTCTCAAATGTAATAAACAGTTGACTAAGGGTCTAGTTATCAAAAGTTGTCAGGCCATTTGGTGGGGTAGCTACAAAGGTATGGGTGTTCATGTTAACTAAAGCATTCATTTATAAATGTACGCATCAACCCTCACTAACCCTTATGCCAATGATATAAAATAATGATTACTACTGCGGTTATTTTATGCATACTTTTCCTCTGCTGAGCTGGTCCAGATAGGCTACACCCAAGCACTGAGTAAGCAGATTGAATTGTCTGGGTAATGGAACTAACCCAAAGGGAACGCTTCAGATCTGATAAGCAGCTTGGGCCTGAATATTTCTCCCCAATGAGGAGCGCTAAAACTAAAAGGCATTGAATGGATTTTAATTGATTACACATTAATTAATTACCCATGTGTTCTGGATCATTGAGGTTCCCCATCGGTTGATAAATTGTGACATGTGGCTGAAATATGAATACAAAATATGACACTAATAATTATGTAGCCTATTTATTCAGCTACTCAGAAGGTCCATGCAATTAAGATATTTACTGAACTGTGTAACTCGTGTCGTTCTCGTTTACACCGAGAAGAACACGTCCAGAACGTCACCAGGGGTTTAATGACTTGTCCCACATGGTCAGAACAAAAATGTGCAAGTTTGAAAAAGATAAGACCAGTACGTCAGAAAAGATGTTCAAAACCACACCGACAATCCGAATCCAGTGTTTGCCCTGGAAGTGGACTGGCCCATGTCTATAACAGTGTCACTTTAAAGCCTCGACTGTACATCATAAAAACAGCCTTAATCGTAAACACTGGCTCTGTAAACACCACTGGAAGTGTCCTCATCTGTCCCTACTGAAGACATAACTGTCCCTAATGCCAATGCAACAGTTGAATCAGACAGAGTTTATGCATGCATGTAAATATTTAAGTGTATGCATGTATATGCAAACACACCGTATGCATGACATTTGTTTGTTACTTTTAAAAATGTGAGCAGGGGTGGCTTGATATAAACTGATTCTTCTGCCCCTACCTTTTGGTTACGACAAATAGAAAATTAATTCATTAATTAATTCATTAATTCCTTCATTCATTCATTCATTCATTGTGTCCCTTAAACTTTAGTAGAAAACCCCTAAATCCTACGGTGTCCATATCATGTTCGCCAAAAGCTCCATCATCTCTTTAAACGACGGAAAAGCAGCGCAGTGTCCCTGAGTACCCCTGAAACATGAGGGGAACCCATCTCGATCTCCGCTAGTCCCTCTAATTCAGTGATCTGACCAGATGACTCAACGAGAGCGATGCCCCAGCCCAGGCGTCTGGAAGGACAAGCGCTCTCTAAGTGTCTGGGCTCGAGGACAGCCGCAAGATGAACTGCTACCCCGCGGGCCGCAGAGCTGCATCGCCCCATTTAATATCCTCTCTAGGCTCTGTACGGACCGCAGAACAACCCATCTGTAGATGAGTGGCTCTTTAAAGGACCACTCATCTACAGCTGGGTTGGTCTGATTTGTTCCGCGGTCGCTACTGAGTGCCGAATAATCCAGCCCTGGCCGAGTGGCTCTCAGTGCCGTGTGCGCGTGCACGCACGCACACACACATTCCTTCATTTGTGTATTTGTTAATTGTAACTTTACTCCTGTTGGGGCCTCTTGGACCAGATCCACATTCAAAATAAGAAACTGTTCTTTGTTGGTTTATCTGGAAAAATAAAGGTTAAGCTCTCTACAGAGTTAACCGCCATGCTCACCACAGTCTGCAGCTTGGAGGGTCGGAGGTTGCTGAACGGGAAGACGATCACCAGGAACTTCTCCAGGGTCAGGTACGTCAAGAGGAGAACGGACACCTGAAGGAGCGGCGAAAAACAACCCTTTGTTTTACTTTTTATGAAAAAAATCGGATTCAACTTTTGTCTGGGGCACAATATGATTAATTCATTCCTATGAAGATATGTGAAGCATCTTTTTATTAAATTAATCTGATATATATATATATATGGTTGTGCATGTGTGTGTATGTGTGTGCACGCGTGTGTGTGAGGTAGTGAGAGTGCGCGATGCGTTCGTGTAGGTGTGTGTGTGTGTGTGTGAACACGTGCGTGTGAACGAGTGCATGTGAGTGAGTGTGCGATCGAGTGAGTGAAAATGCGCCTACGAATGCTTGCATGTGGGTGCGGGTGAACATGCATGGGTGCGCGTGCATGTACACGCGCCCCCATGCACGTGACGGACGGACGGACGGACGGGTCACCTCCGAGGAGAGCATGGCCAGGAAGCCCATGGTCCTGCACTCCACACTCTCCATCCACACCTGCGCGTTGCGGTTGTACTCTCCGCGGAACTTCACGTCGAACACGCCCACGAAGAACAGGTACACGCCCATCAGGCAGTCGGCACCTGGAGGACAGCACGCCACACGCTGTCACCTGATGCCGCCGTGCAGGGGGGGCCCTAGGCTAACGGCCTTCAGGAACGCACAAAGTGCTGTGTGTGTGTGTGAATGTGTCTGTGTGTATGTGTATGGTTGTGTGTGCAGGCGTGGGCGTGTGTGTGCTTGTCATCACGCTCTAAGCACACACTAGGTGTGTGTGTGTGTGTGTGTGTGTGTGCGCGTGGGCGTGTGTGTGCTTGTCATCACGCTCTAAGCACACACTAGGTGTGTGTGTGTGTGTGTGTGTGTGTGTGTGTGTGTGTGTGTGTGTGTGTGTGTGTGTGTGTGTGTGTGTGTATGTGTGTGTGTGTGTGTGTGTGTGTGTGTGTGTGGCGAGAGATAGGGAAGGGGAGAAGCACCCAGGGGTGAAATTCTGATCCTTTAACACTTTTTAAACTTCACTGAGCAACACACACGCACACTACACTAACACACATCCACACAACCACACATACCTACAAAACGGAATGAAAGATCCCAGCAGTAGCAAACAGACTGCAGTGTTGGGGTCTCAGTAGTAAACAGACTGTAGTGTTGGGGTCTCAGCAGTAAACAGACTGTAGTGTTGGGGTCTCAGCAGTAAACAGACTGTAGTGTTGGGGTCTCAGTAGTAAACAGACTGTAGTGTTGGGGTCTCAGTAGTAAACAGACTGTAGTGTTGGGGTCTCAGTAGTAAACAGACTGTAGTGTTGGGGTCTCAGCAGTAAACAGACTGTAGTGTTGGGGTCTCAGCAGTAAACAGACTGTAGTGTTGGGGTCTCAGCAGTAAACAGACTGTAGTGTTGGGGTCTCAGCAGTAAACAGACTGTAGTGTTGGGGTCTCAGTAGTAAACAGACTAGTGTTGGGGTCTCAGTAGTAAACAGACTAGTGTTGGGGTCTCAGCAGTAAACAGACTGTAGTGTTGGTCTCAGTAGTAAACAGACTGTAGTGTTGGGGTCTCAGTAGTAAACAGACTGTAGTGTTGGGGTCTCAGCAGTAAACAGACTGTAGTGTTGGGGTCTCAGTAGAAAACAGACTGTAGTGTTGGGGTCTCAGTAGTAAACAGACTGTAGTGTTGGGGTCTCAGTAGTAAACAGACTGTAGTGTTGGGGTCTCAGCAGTAAACAGACTGTAGTGTTGGGGTCTCAGTAGTAAACAGACTGTAGTGTTGGGGTCTCAGTAGTAAACAGACTGTAGTGTTGGGGTCTCAGTAGTAAACAGACTGTAGTGTTGGTCTCAGCAGTAAACAGACTGTAGTGTTGGTCTCAGTAGTAAACAGACTGTAGTGTTGGGGTCTCAGTAGTAAACAGACTGTAGTGTTGGGGTCTCAGTAGTAAACAGACTGTAGTGTTGGGGTCTCAGTAGAAAACAGACTGCAGTGTTGGGGTCTCAGTAGTAAACAGACTAGTGTTGGGGTCTCAGTAGTAAACAGACTGTAGTGTTGGGGTCTCAGCAGTAAACAGACTGTAGTGTTGGGGTCTCAGTAGTAAACAGACTGTAGTGTTGGTCTCAGTAGTAAACAGACTGTAGTGTTGGGGTCTCAGTAGTAAACAGACTGTAGTGTTGGGGTCTCAGTAGTAAACAGACTGTAGTGTTGGGGTCTCAGTAGAAAACAGACTGCAGTGTTGGGGTCTCAGTAGTAAACAGACTAGTGTTGGGGTCTCAGTAGTAAACAGACTGTAGTGTTGGGGTCTCAGCAGACTCTAGAGCAGTGTTGGAACTCATCCCCTGCTCTGCGATTCTCTCTGTAACTCTCTGGAGCAGTGTGACAGAAGGGAGGTTGGCCTGTGAGGACTGATCAAAACGCTGCCAGCGTCTCGCGCCGTCGGGTCCACCTCTCACCTGGCTGCCACCTGGCATCAGGCCGGGGTTACGTGTATGTTTTGACATTGTCTAGTACTCTATGTTCTTCACTGCTTTTTGCTTGTACAGAAACAGCACTTGGTTTGAACTCATGGTCTGCCTCGTCTATCTCAAGTTGCAGGAGGGTCGAAACTTATACCAGAGTCTCCGAACTGTGGGGTCATCTGGGGTCGTTGGAGACCGCAGATGAAAATGTAAAGAAGAAAGTGCTTCACGAAGCACGAGGGAACTGCTGTGAACCACTTAAGCTGCTTTCACACCGCCGCCTCCGTTCATTTCAATGAGGGAAGGGCGGCAGAGGGGAGGCGGTTACAACAGCGGCTGTACCGCCCACGTGAACGCGCACAGATCTGGCCCTTACCGCTCAGCTTTCCCGGTGTTGAAACTTTCGACGGCGGCAGCAACAGCAGCAGCAGCCGCTTTTGAAAACGCCTGGCCCTTCACACCGCCGCGCGGAACCCTCCGGCAGCGAGGCGGTTATCGGGGCGGTTATCAGGGCGGTTGCCGCGCGGCGGTGTGCAAGCACCTGTAGTGCCGTGACGTTGACAACAAGGTTGTGTGGAAGCAGACGCAAGCTAAAAGTGTGGAGGTGAAAAGGGGGTAGGGGAACCTCAGCCTTTTTATTTTTTTTTCCGCATTTTTATGCTTTATGATAGAGTGAGATAGAATGGGATAGGGTATGGGAGGGAGAGGGGAGGACATGCAGCAAAGGACCACAGA
The DNA here is from genome assembly GCF_031168955.1 of Gadus macrocephalus. Lineage (NCBI taxonomy): Eukaryota > Metazoa > Chordata > Actinopteri > Gadiformes > Gadidae > Gadus > Gadus macrocephalus. The sequence goes on from NC_082388.1 coordinate 24,646,683, forward strand.
ATCGAACCCGGGTCGCTGCGATCAGGACCGAGCCTTAATGGTACACGCTCTAGCCGGTGAGCCGCCGGTGAGCCCCAACGGGCACACAAAAAGAAAAAAGAAAATGCCACTTGGTTTGGTGTGACGTTGAGGTTGACTACATCTTGCATGGAAGCAGACGCAAGCTGTGGGGGCGAAAAAAGGGGGAAGGGGGAAACTCAGCCGTTTCAACACGCTCACTCTCACACAATCACCCCTTCACAGACGCTTCGTGGAGGCTCCGTGGCGTCCGGTACAAACCCACAGCAGAGCACTTTGATGCAGGCGGCGTGGAGGTTGTTCTCGGCCCGGATCAGCGACCGCATGCCGATGACGAAGAGGTTGCCGAAGCAGGTGATGAAGGCCATGACCCACACGGAGACCCGCAGCACCAGGTTGGCCAGCAGGTCCTCGAAGGAGGAGATGCCGTCCGTGTTGGGCTTGCAGGAGCGGACGTGAGGCGCATACGAGCAGTACTGGAAGCTCTTGAAGTAGCTAGGGAGGGAGGGAGGGAGGGAGGGAGGAGGGAGGGAAGGAAGAGGGAGAGAGAGAGGGAATGAAGAGGGAAGGAGGGAGGGAAGGAAGAGGGAGGGAGGGAGGGAGGGAAGAGGGAGGGAGGGAGGGAGGACGGAGGGAGGGAGGGAGGGAAGGAAGAGGGAAGGAGGGAGAGGGAGGGAGGGAAGGGGGAGGGAGGGAGGGAAGGAAGGAAGAAGGAGGGAGGGAGGGAGGAGGGAGGGAGAGGAGAGGGAGGGATGAGAGAGCAAGGTAGGGAGGGAGGGAAGGAAGAGGGAGGGATGAGAGAGCAAGGTAGGGAGGGAGGGAAGGAAGAGAGAGGAAGGGAAGAGGGAGGGAGGAAGGAGGGAGGGCGGGAAGGAAGAGGGAGGGAGGGAGGGAAGGGGGAGGGAGGGAGGGAAGAGGGAGGGAGGGAGGGAGGACGGAGGGAAGGGGGAGGGAGGGAAGGAAGAGGGAGGGAGGGAAGAGGGAGGGAGGGAAGGAGGGAGGGAGGGATGAAGCATTGGTAAAGTAAAACAGTAGAGGAATGTTGATAAAAATATAAACACTCACTTTAAGATCCTGACATACGTGTTGATACCGTTCAGGTCAAGATGTAAATCTGCTTTTATTTTGTTCAACTCTCCTCGCTGTGTAGGCGCATTTCGAAACTGGGCGGTTGATGTGTCTTTGTTTGTCTGACACAAGTAAGCGCATATGAATTGCCCTGTCTCGGTATTATTTATCCATCAATGAACAAACCCAACATTTTCGATTCTGTGTTGACAGGCCACTGAGCACTCTCACAGACTTAGAGACTGAGAGGCTAAATTAAAGTAATCTTAAATTACCCCTCTGTCTAAAACGCAGTGATCATCTTACACATGAAGATGAATGGATGGATAAGTCTCGCCAACGCAGTTTCAGAAGGCGAGTATCGCGCTAGAGAGGGATGAGTTGGGCAACAAACATCGCTGATTTACATCACGACACATCACAACGTCAGCAATTAACCGCCTTCGAAAACCGCAAATAACGCTGTGAGGCGATTGCATGAAAGATTTAGACAAAGCACTAAATTAACCCAGCCTGTATGAAAGTTTGATGGAATATAGGCCTACCACGAGAGAACGATAATCAACCATAAACTATCGTTGGACAGCAGACACATATTATTTCACGTTTCCTCCTTGACTGAACTGGAGCAAGCTATGTACAGAAGCTACCAACTGATTTACTTCCAGTACTTAGTTTTCACTTCATAATCTGCTAAATTGATTGGCAAACTCTGAGCTTTCTCTTCCCCGACCGCCAGAGGCACTGACAGCTGTTGGTACTGAGACGTTCTTCAGTTTGGTCTGGAAGGCATTTGCAGCCTACCGGGATGTCTGAAACGTGACTAATCTCAACGCCACAACGTCTCGATTTTATTTCCATCTGCGCTGATTCCCATACCCACTTACGATGTGAAGAGGTTGGGAAAAAATGAAGAAAGGACGCTATTCTCACCCCATTGGAACGATCCTTCATGGCCGGACATACAGAGCACTCATTTGCCGCCTGTCGCGTTTAAATAAGTGTTGTTAAATGAAATGTTATTTCAGCGTCAAATCGATATTTATTCTTCCACGAAGAGTTTACCTGCTTTCACTTATTTCAACTAATTGTTTTGGAGAAGAATATGATTCGTGGAAAATGTGCCTATGTTGACTGGCAACCAAGGTGGCCTATTTTGCAAGATGAATAAGCAGTAGTGTTATACCAGCATACAATTACATTCAGAGAGGGCTGATGAAGGTAGGAACAAGGTGGTAGGGATACATACATATGGGAGAGGTTTCCCATTGGAAGAAACATCTTGGTCTGGACGTCAGGAATCTCAATCCCTTCCAGTGCCCTTAAAAGAACAACACAACATATAATTTGGTGAAAGAACCATCTATCTGGATGTGATGAGTGAGTGAGTGAGCGAGCGAGCGAGTGAGTGAGTGAGTGAGTGAGTGAGTGAGTGGGTGAGTGAGTGAATGAGTTTTTCAGAATAAAAATGTATCTTCCACTAGGAACTTACATTTTGCCGCCTGAATCAACATAAAGTCTAATATATTTCCATAAGATGCAACGGGTAGGCAGTAGATATGAGAGAATGGCAGAGGAAATGAATCAACATAACACTTATCTTTTGGTAGGAAGCAGAAGCAGATAAGCAGAGAATGCATTTCCTGCAGTGGTGAGGGCTGTAGTAGTGCAAAATTCGAACATAGTTCGACATTGTAAAGTCTATTGGAGTTAACAATCAGAACAAATGTCCAATAGCCGGAAACAAATAAAGTGTAAGAGGTAAACAAATAGCTAAAATTATAAGGTTTGAGTGTGTGCGGGCGTGTGTATGTATGTGTGTGCATGTGTGCGCGGGTGTATGCATTTGAGTGTGCGCGTATACGTGTGCACGTGCATGTCTGTGTGCGTTTGTGTGCGTGCATGTGTGCGTAAGTGTGTGCGCGTGCGTGTCCAATGTGTGCCTGTGTACTCACAGAGATCGCAGATGGGTCAGGTGGCTGAAGAGGGCGGGATTAATGTGGAGACGAGGATTGTGGGAAATATTTCTGTGAACAAGTGCGAGGATAAGAAACCTGAAGCAGGAGCTGAATGCAGAACACAGAGGAGAGCGCTTTCTTACGGCCACCTGTCAGCCAACCCCTTCAATCCACACACAAAGCTCAAACACGTCTGGGTCACTCAAGGGGCACAGCAAATGTTGACAGTTTGCTGAATGTGTTTTTTTGGCACACATTTTTCCGTTCTGGTTAATAAACGAAAGGCTCAAAGTAATTACCTCAGTCGTACAGATGGACAGAATACGCTTCTACGAATCCAAAGCACCCGACAGATTTCTGAACATATGGGGCCCGTTTGATGACCACCTCAAAGATAAATAATTGTGATTATATTTAATTGTTTGTTATATTGTGTAGTGATGCAACCCTGTACTGTTCGCCCTTTAGCTGCAGTGATACAACCCGACCTTGTGACATCTTGAAATAAGGTTGCACTATTTATTTATCTGGCAGCTTTTTCTTCCTCTATTTTGTTGTTTTTGTTGGGTCCTGTCTCGTTTTCTTTGTGTCTTTGATATGAAACAGAAAATAAAATAAATAAAAATGAGGGGCAGTGTAGCCAAAGTAGTTGTTTGTTTTCGTTTTGAAGGTACAGTCTGTCCAATGGCTACTTAAACATAGTCATTCAGGTCATGTTGTCACTAATAATAAGACCAGACTTTAGAGGCCAAATCCTGCTTTTGCCGGTCACTGCCAAGTTGTTTGCGAACGTTCTGCTCCGCTCCTTACTCTCTGGCTTCTCTGTGGGACATAAAAGTGGCCTTTCTTTGGCTTTGTGCTGGCATGTGGATCGCAGTCCGGGCGGTGGTCGACTGCTCTACATCCAAGTGAGGGATAAACTTCTCAGACCCTTATTGCACAATGCAACCATGTGGAACGCATTAAATATATAACATCGCTTATATACCGCAACGTTTGTACTAGTTAATACAACAAAGTTGGCTTGGGTCGTGACTATGGTTTTAGAATTTGAGCTATAATTTAGAGGCTAATAATTTAGCCTCTAAACATTAGTTATAGGCACTTACTTTTATACATAACTTACTTCTACAAACAATAAAACTGAATCGTATAAATATTGAAAGCAATTTCTGTGGTTGGAGAAGCAGTCCCTTCATTAATCACTTCCATTGGCTCCACAACGGAAAAAAACAAACATGTGCTATTAAATATGCACCTCCTTCCTAACCCTTTCATATACATGTCTTGATTTCAATAAAATCAAGAGAAACTAAACAAGTGGTCCTAAGACAGACGGACCGTCCTCCGCACACAAAGACACCGATCAAAGGATCCATTAAGTCCTCGCTTCAAAGGAGCTGGCACGCTCCTTCTCTCCGCTGTGTCGCTCGCCTGCCATGAGGTCTCTGACGAGGACCCGTTCGTTTGAATCTCAAACCATGGCAACCTCACCGGGGCTGGGCTCTTATCCTCAGCAGCGCTGAGGATAAGAGCCGAGGGAACTGCTGTGGGGCCGAGGGAACCGCCAAGGGTTGTGCTTCATACCTCACCCCTCTCAAGAGCACATGTGACCCCCACATAATGCGGCCTCATTCGTCCCCCCCCTCGTCCCCAGCGCTCCGCCCTCAGTTACTCACAGTTTCAGTAGAGTCTTGGACAGACTCTTGAAGGTGTCCTTGGGCAAGTCCTGGATTCTGTTGCCCGACAGGTCCCTGGAAGGGGGGAGGGAGTGGGAGGGAGGGAGAAGGGAGGGATGGAGAAGGGAGGTAACCATCAGACAATAAAACAAGCATAAAAAAAAGGAAAAAGGAGAGAAGGAAAGAGAACAGGAAAGAAAAACAAGTGAGGACGAAAGAAAGGTTTGTGCAAGTTCTCTGCTATTTACGCCTGTGGGCACTTGACTTAGAACGACATAACCGTGGGTCAGGTTGCAGAAATAAAAACAGGCTAGCTGTGTGACTGGACAGCTGGAGGAAGAGGAATATAGGAAGAAATAAAACTTGACTTGGTAGTGGTTTAAAGCCGGCAACAGCAGGTCTGACGGGTGCTTAATGGGCATATTTCTGGTTTAGTGTCCTCATCTTGGGTCTGACTTCACAACCTCCTTAAACACTGCGAAGCCCGAGGGAGAAGTCCAAGAGAGAGGCTCTGATTTGTCAGTTTTCCTCCTGTTTAAAAAACTACTCGACGCGTTAAAGAACTGTAAATGTTTATTCATCGTTGTTTTGTTTGAAAATGATTTAATTCAATTTTTAATCCAAAACCAACATGATTGTGTGTACCGCTGTCCCGCGGCACTTCCATTAATTCAATTATTCACAAAAAACGTTATTGTAATTTGGAGCCAACTATGCTAACAAAGCCAACTAAGCTGCCAATCATTGCCAGGGTGGCCACTTGGTCGGATAATGAGTTCCTTAATTAATTGTATCAAAGTTGTTCCCGGGGATAGAAAGGTGGGTGAGGACGGTACTCACAGTTCAGCCAGTTTCCATAGCGACTGGAAGGTGTTCTCAGGGATGGTGATAATCCTGTTGTCCATCAGTGACCTGGAAGAGAGAGAGAGGCCCTGCATCAGAGACACTGCCCCGGAACATAGGTGTATCAGCCCCCAGAGTCTACAGTAGATAGACTCAGTAAACTAGAAGAGAAAAACTGGTGCCGATCATGTGTCTTTCAGCACCCAGATTCTACAGAAGAAAGTAAACTAGAAGAGATTGTACACTAGAAATACCTAGTAAATAAGAAGAGAAACTTTCCCTCGGAACATGTGTGTATCAGCACCCAGATTATACAGTAGAAAGACTCTGTAAACTAGAAGAGACACAATGCCCCGGAACATTTGTGTATCAGCATCCAGATTCTACAATAGAAAGTAAACTAGAAGAGAGACACTGCCCCGGAACATGCGTGTATCAGCCCCCAGATTCTAAACTAGAAAGACTAATCCCTATGCTGGCCTAGGTTTTATAATCTGCCGCAGTACAGATCCGAATTATCCAAATACATCTCAAAGGAGGCCGGAAGGACTTTACAGCCAATTATAAACAAGCAATTAACCAAATAAACCCTAATGAACCAACAAACTAGTGACCATATAAGGAGTCCCACATCATGAGCCAGTGGTCGTCAACGCTCTTAATGATGGTAAGTCTTTTAAGGGACTAATGACAGGATCGTTTGGAGCAATGGAAACAAAGACATCAACCCAATCAGCCTCCTCTGCACGTCTGAACCTTAGCGCTCCGTGTGGAAATCACTCATCAGCGTTTGGCAGTGTGTCCAAGTTAGCGGGGGGAAACAATTCCTCCTGAGCTGCTGAACGGTACATCATGTGAGATTATGATCAGAAACGCAACCAACAAGAGGCCGCTGGTCTTCTGGAGAAGGACCCCATGGAGATGTCAAATCTGGCTGAGTCAGGCAGTAGCCTCCAGCGAGTGGCACCTAGAACACAGGCAACAGAGGCTGCTGACTGGTCTATCTAACAAACTATTTAATAAAACAGTGACCACAGGGACTTCCAGGTACAAAATAAGTAAGAAGAGAGAGGACACTAGAGTCTCAAACCCTAGAGGATACTTGTTCCCTTTCCTGTGCCAATCTAAGGCACAGACAAAGTTCTTTGAACGGGTACGCCCTTGGATCAAACTTTGGTACTTAGAACTTTGTGATAGAAAACCTCTTAAAATGTCCCAGTTTTGTCCCCAAATTGCTGTATCAGTGGGTAATAGGTTGCTAACACAACCATAACAACACCGGTAATTGGCATCCAAGAGTTTAGAGCCGTTTTAGTTCCTGCACTGTTTTACGGACTCATCCTCGCCCTGCTCCTTAAGTATTATTTGTTTCCATTATTCTGTCCATGTTTTCTGTGTAACTACTCTCTTCTGCTCTCGTTACGGATACGAAACACGAAAATACGTGTTTCGAGGGTTACATGTCCGGTTAAGGGTTTGTGCGATCAGGGTTATGGTTAGATCACCACAGTCACGGTGGATGGATGCGAATGGCCATGCTCGCGATAACATCGGCATCGTCGCAGCCTTGATGGGATCCCCCTGTATCCAGCTCCAACATCCGCTAACTGTGGCAGCACAGTCCATATCAACATCTGGACATGGATTTTCAGGAATATGTGGAGCCCACGACGAGTCCAACCTCCTCGTCTGGCCCACAGAGGGCGGTCGTCGCCTTCCGGAGGAAGGATCCCTTGTTGTCGAGAAACATGGCCCAAGTCACAAAAGGCCCAAGCTGGACGATCAGTCCTCCTCAATGGTGCTGCCTTCACACCCGTTCCTCAGGGGCTCAGCGGACTAGCATATGATGCTCGTATTCTCTCCCGAGGCCAGAGCGTCTGGCAGAGGTTTGGCAGAGGTTTGTGGAGAAGAACTCCTCATCCCCTCTGGTCACCTGACTGTACGACGGGGCTGCGGGTGGTCTTCTGGCGAACGTTCTTCTGCAGAGCGTTCTTCTGAAGAACTGGACTTGGAGGAGAAGGAGGACCTCAGGAGACGCATCCATCGGCGCACTCTGCAGTGGACATCCCCGGTCCTCTCTCACTCCCTGCTCTTCCTCTCCCCGTGCAGCTGCTTGATCCGGACCGCTTTGATGTTATACAGACTCCAGCCGCAGCCCCGTGTCCTTCTGGGTCCAGAAGCTGGGAGGGGAAGTGATGGAGAGGGCCTCTTCCGTCCGGCGCTCCCACGGGTCCGTGGTCAATCGCTTCCCACATGGACCCGACCCGTCGACGGGAACGACTCGTCAATCTGATCAGGGAGGCAACCGAGCCCCTCGCTCCCTGAGTGACGACATCTGGAGGAGCAGCAGAACAGGCAGACCTCCCCGGTGCCACGGTCTCTTTGGGGAAGGCTCAGTGCCAACAGCTTGATGCGACACACTGATGTCTACGTCTCAGAGGGGGCCAAGCCCACTGTGAGCGAGACGCTGTGCATGAAGGAGAGACACGCTTACAGAAACGTACTTCTGGTCTTTCTGATTGCTTTCACTTGTACCTGTTTATTAATAGTTTTGACTGTATCCCTCTGACTGACTTTAACACACTCTTTATTTAACACAGACATGTACACTGTACATTACATGTAATAAGTAATAATTAAGGTATGTTACAATAGGTAGGAATGCATGCTCATTACATAAGAATATTAAGTAAGAAGGCATGTACCTTATATGTTATAAGTAAGTATACATGCTCATTACATGTAATAAGTAAAAATGAATTTGCAATACATTTAATTGCACCAGTTTCTCGATGTGAGGTGTGTACTTCTGACTCAGTATATGAGGTGTGGTTTGACTCACAGAACCTCCAGCTTGCTGCAGGTCTTCAGGATGGAGTAGTTGAGCACCTGTATCTGGTTCCCCACCAGGTCTCTAATGGTGGAGGAATGGGGAAGAGAGGCCTTGTATTGTGTACAAACAGAAGGCCTGAATGAAAAGACGTGGGCATTGCTACACACATACAACCATTCACTTACTTTATATAGACGCACGCACACACACACAGACAAATGCTCATGCACATACACACACACACACACACACACAAATGCTCATGCACACACACACACACACACACACACACACACACACACACACACACACACACACACACACACACACACACACACACACACACACACACACACACACACACACACACACACACACAAGGTGGTCATCAGGCACTGCAGTCCGTTGACCGTTTAGTGAGATGAATTACCGTTTCAAATAAATAATCCATAACTTACGAGCAATAAAACGCTGTAGCTCTCAAAAGAGTTTACATCTGTAGATAGGTCAAATGGCTGCTGATCTAAAGTGCGCCTTAATGTAGGATATTAAAATAGACCTACAGGAAGAAGTATGTGTGAATTAAACATTTGTCAGTATATGGGAGCAAGCGGGAGAGAGAGAGAGGGAAGAGAGAGAGAGACAGAGAGGGAGGTAGAGAGAGAGAGAGAAAGAGAGGGAGAGACAGAGAGGGAGGGAGAGAGAGAGAGAGAGGGAAGAGAGGGAGAGACAGAGACAGAGAGAGAGAGAGAGAGAGAGAGAGAGAGAGAGAGAGAGAGAGAGAGGGATGGGAGGGAGAGACAGAGAGGGATGGAGAGAGAGAGAGAGAGGGAGGGAGGGAGAGACAGAGAGGGAGGGAGATATTGAGAGAGGGAGACAGATGACACCTCCTGATGGGGTTTCAAGCTGGGCTGGTCGCATTAACAGAGGAACGCGGAGGCCAGAGAGGGTGTCGGGCTTCTAATGAGAGCCCGGGTCCCGGCCCGGTGCCTCCCGGGGGGACTGGGGGAACAAAGGGAGGCGGGAGGGGCATGCTGACCTACACCGTCACCGTCTGCTGGTTCTGAAGGGCCCACAGGGGCCTCTCCGCCGGGGGCCCCAGGAAGGCTCTGAGCCTCTGTCGTCTCCAGCTCGCTCTCTGCCAGTGGTGGTGGCACGCACACGCACAAACACACACTCCCAACCGCGCTCACACAAACACACACACACGCACGCACAAACATGCTTGCACACGCTCACACACAAATGTATACGCACGCACACAGCCTTGCTCCCGCTTACACAGATAAGCACACATGCCCACACATGCCCCCCCATACACACACACACACACACACACACACACACACACACACACACACACACACACACACACACACACACACACACACACACACACACACATCGTATTGATGCACGCACACACACACCTACCCACACAGATTAATAAAAAATACTAACCTACTCCAGCAAAAATAGTGCAATCATTTCAGACAAAGATACCGACTTACAGCCAATCCAGAGCGGGCATGTGTTGGCAGAAGCTTGTGTGGGGCATCTGCTGCAGAGAAGTATCCACCATGGACCTGGAGCCAGAGAAGGGACATTTATGAGGACCGACAGAGAAACAACAGCACACACACACCCATATACACACACACACACGCATGCATGCATACACACACACACACACACACACACACACACACACACACACACACACACACACACACACACACATGCAAGCATATATACAAAATCACACATACACACCCATACACACACACACGCACACGCACAAAAACACAATCACACTCACACACACAAAATGTGCTTATGCCGACGACCGGGCAAGGCCCATAAACAGTGGCTGTGTTGGACGCAGACATGTGCAGCAGAAACCCAGCGACTGTCGGGTCGCTGTCTTCGACTCATTCACCCAGCCAATAGGAGCAGGGGACTGGGGGCGACACAGCGTAGCTTCCCACGGACCTCCACCAACCGTAGAGCCCTCGGCTTGCTCATGGGCGTGGCGGGAGGGATATCTGGCCTGTTTTTATGGGCATGGGAAACCCGGAGGAATCTCACATTGGACACGGGGAGAGCGTGCAGCTCCACATAGGAAGGCCCCTGGGTTTAGGAGGGGACGCGAACCCAGGACCTTCTTAGTCGGGGTGGAAGCCGCTGACCTCAGAGTCACCCGTTAGGCACCGACCGTCGGGGCCGGGATGGGGAACTATTTTCGTCCTTTTTTACGAGTTGCAAATAACGATCAAATAAACCCGTGAAAACATAGAAAAACACGAATACATGTGTGTCTTCCGGGAAACGACATCGTGATGACCGTTGGCGGACGGTGAGGACGTTGGAGCGTCCCTCCACATGTCAGGGTAGTTCGGTGCAAGCGTGCACGCTGATGGCGCGCCGCGTTCACCCACACGGAGAGCTGCTCTCGTGTCCGTCCCATTAAAAGGGACGAGCTGATCCACGGGGCCGATGGAGGGACGGGGATGAGGTGCGGAGGAGTGGGGAGACGAGCGCCAGGGACGCGCCACGTGGAACCAGCAGAGGGGGGGCTGGGGAGCGCGTGAGGTCGCGTGTGCACGTGAGTGCATGTGAGCATGTGTGCGTACGCCTGCGTGCAGGTGTGTGTGTGTGTCTGTGCGTGTGTGTGGGGGCCTGCGCACACGGGTGCGTGTCTGTGTTTTACTATCAGCTATTAATATGGTACTCTAAGACGCTTTACATATTGCCCTATCAAAACTATGTCAAACAGATTAGGAATAAAAGAAAAACAGCGGTTAAACATGAAGAATAAGGTGGGAGTTAGGTGGGGAAGGCTAGTGTGAAAAGGTATGTTTTGAGGGCAGATTTGGAAGTAGAGAGGGTTGGAGAGACTTTGATGTGGGAGGGGAGTGAATTCCAAAGGGTGGGGCAGCAACTGAGAAGGCCCGATCCCCCCAAGTCCGTCGCTCAGTCCGTGGAACTTACTCATTAAGATAAGACCCTCCAGCCCCACAGGATGGGACGGCTTTCTACTTTTTAAATCAATGTTCTTTTTTTCTCTATTTGGATTGATCGTGAGATGTGACGGGCGACTGGCTCCAACCACAGCCTGCTCGCCGGTGTTCATAAGGGGAGGGCACCAATCTGTGACCAGAGACTGACCTGCATACCAAGTCAGAGCAGCCACACTCCTGAGGCTGCTGTAGGCTTAAGAATTGCATTTCCAAATGACAAGAGATGGGGGAAGGAATGAAGGAAGGACGGAAGGAAGGAAGGAAGGAAGGAAGGAAGGAAGGAAGGCGGACGGACGGACGGACGGACGGACGGACGGACGGACGGACGGACAGACAGACAGACAGACAGACAGACAGACAGACAGACAGACAGACAGACAGACAGACAGACAGACAGACAGACAGACAGACAGACAGACAGACAGACAGACGGACAGACGGACAGACGGACAGACGGACAGACGGACAGACGGACAGAAGGAAGGACGGATCTACTCACAGGTACATCAGCGACTGCAGTCCAGTGAAGGTGTCCTGTGAAACGCTCCTCAGTGGGTTATGATCCAGCATCCTGGTGAGAGAACAGGGTTAGATGTTGAGCATTAAGTGAGGGCAGGGTTAGATGATAGAGCATTAAGTGAGGACAGGGTTAGATGATGGAGCATTAAGTGAGGGCAGGGTTAGATGATGGAGCATTAAGTGAGGGCAGGGTTAGATGATGGAGCATTAAGTGAGGACAGGGTTAGATGATGGAGCATTAAGTGTGGGTGCATATTGAAAACAGGGTTAGATGATAGAGCATTAGGTGAGTTACACATCCAATGTGTGTTTAGTGTTCAGTGTGCAGACAAAATGGCACTGACAATTACAATACAATCTTCTCTAACCATAGACACAAATAAGCTGTGCATCACTAAACATCTTTAAAAAGAACAGTGTAAATATTCCAAATATGCTGCAGTATTTCATCCAGAAACACCACTTTACTGTTTGTTTGGATTAGGCAGTAAACAAAAAAGAACAAAGATATAGGATGCTTGTATTAGTTAGTGCACACCGAAACAGGATCGCAATGGTGGATCAGAAGTCTGTGCTCGGACGCACAATTCATGATACACCACGTGTGTGTGTCTGTGTTTTACTATGGGCTTGTGTGTGTGTGTGTGTGTGTGTGTGTGTGTGTGTGTGTGTGTGTGTGTGTGTGTGTGTGTGTGTGTGTGTGTGTGTGTGTGTGTGTGTGTGTGTGTGTGTGTGTGTGTGTGTGTGGGGGAGGGGAGATCACAACAGTGGATCAGAAGTCTGTGCTCAGACGCACAATTTATGATAACATAATAACAACGAGGCAGTTCTGGCTAAATCCTTCTCTCTAACTGGCTGTAAGGCACACTTTTTTTTAAGCCATGAGGATAAATGGCCCACAGAAATAAACAAGGTTGATCTATGATAATCCTTATATCAACACAATATTTCTCTACATAAACCCAAAACAAGCTTGGAATAAAATAGCTAAACATCTCTTTGGACTGGTTTTCTTGGGTTTCTATCTTTGGGCTGTAAAATTGAAGAACACAAACTGATTCAAAGCTTTCCGAGTCCTATTCAGCGCCCTTTGTGTTGTGATAAAATGGAACTACAACTCAAGAGTCGATACTGGTTGTGTACCATTAACCAGGTGTGGCAAGGTCCAGGTGTGGCCACACTCCTATTTCAAAAGCTTCATGAAAAAGATACAGCACAAACAAACTCTTTCCTGTTGTGTTTGATGCATAGAGGACGGTGAGAATGATTCATTATTAGGCCAGTGAGTTTGTGTTTTTGGGACACGGAGACCAAAACACTCTCATACAAAAACATTTTTCTAACAAACAAAACAGAATGTTAAGAGAGAGATGTAATTTGGTTCTGCGAGAACCAAGAGAGCCAGGGAACCCAAAACCACTTTTTTTTGTTTTCAACAAGGTCATTTGTCCGACATGATCAGTTACTTAAATGTGTCCCAAATTTAGACGAAAAAGGGGTAAAATCCGAGGTTCTTGCCGTTCTCCCCAAATCACAATATCAACGTTCCACTCTGCTGCGAACGCAGGTGGCGTTGTCTGCGTGGACGCGTGGAGCACCGTCTGGGCCGCGATAGACTGTGGCGTCCGAAAGAAAGTTGGGCTTTTCAGACGGCTTTTTTGGGCTTTTCCCACGCTGCGGTGTGTGTGAATGGGGAAGCTCCGACTGAGCAGCAATTTATTTAATACCTGCTTCCGAGTGAGGGTCAGGCTTCCCCGGACACCGATAGTATAACGCTACGTTGTGTGGCGCATTTCATATACAACATCACTTATTAAAAAGCTCATAACAGTTAAAAAAATTAAAAGCATCTTGAATTTGGCGTGGGTCGTAGCCATGTGGATACACACCTCTCTCGTTCCCTAAAACTCTCAGCCCACAACACATTTTTTCTAAATCACATAGTGTTCAAAATCCATCTGAAACCGTGGGCTCACTTACTCTTTAAGTAAATACCAAGGGACCTATCAAAGCTTCACCATTGAGAGGTCATAATGAAAGCAGTCCGTTTTGGTGGTCACGGTAAAGCCCGACCAAAATAAGCAGACTTTCCTTGATTGAAAGTGTTTTTCTATTACGACTGCCAAACCACACACTGACACACCTACGCACCGACGCACACAGTTTACTCCCTCATGCTGATAGTTCAATTCAAGTTAGGAGAACTCATCCCAATGTGTGTGCGTGTCTGTGTGTGGTCCACTGCTACTTACAACCAGTGTAACTGATGGAGATCTCTGAATACTCCTGGGCTCAGAGAGGATATCACGTTTTCACTTAGATACCTGGGAGAGAGAGAGAGAGAGAGAGAGAGAGAGAGGAGGAAGAGAGAGAGACAGAGAGAGAGAGAGGGAGAGAGAGAGAGAGGAGGAAGAGAGAGAGACAGAGAGAGAGAGAGGGAGAGAGAGAGAGAGGAGGAAGAGAGAGAGACAGAGAGAGAGAGAGGGGAGAGAGAGAGAGAGAGAGAGAGAGAGGAGGAAGAGAGAGAGAGAGAGAGAGAGAGAGGAGGAAGAGAGAGAGAGAGAGAGAGAGAGAGAGAGGAGGAAGAGAGAGAGACAGAGAGAGAGAGAGAGAGAGAGAGAGAGAGAGAGAGAGAGAGAGGGGGAGAGAGAGAGAGAGAGAGAGAGAGAGAGCGAGAGAGAGAGAGAGAGAGAGAGAGAGAGAGAGAGAGGAGAGAGAGTGAGAGAGAGATGGAGAGAGAGAGAGATGGAGACGGAGAAAGACAGAAACAGAGAGAGAGAGAGAGAGATGTAGAGAGAGAGAGAGAGAGAGAGAGAAAGAGAGAGATGAAGGGAGAGAGAGAGAGGGAGAGAGAGAGGGAGCAAGGAAGAGGGATAGCAAGAGAGAGATGGAAAGAGGGAGAGCGAGACAAAGATAAAAATGAAAAAACTTTTCTTCAGTCTACATTGTTACTGAATCAATAATATATTGCTTTCTTTCCCTAAACAAATATTCTCCAGCTTCGGAGACCATCCAGCCACCCTATAATACACAAGCGCACTCAAGTTCGGCTAAGCAACAGCATTAAAGGGGACCTATTATGCTTTTTCGACTTGTATGACCTATAAACGTTGTTATAATGATTGATAGTCATGTTTAACCATACTAAAGTGTCAAATAATGACGTACATGCATTTCGGCGTATTCCCTGCTGACAGTATGGGGTGGCTGTGCAGAGCGCTAAACACTCGGGACAACTTTGCGATTCACTTGTTCACATTTCCGGGAAATCATCTACGTTGAGGCACTCCTGCCGCTCCCCCATATGCCTGGTCAAATCTGCCCGCGCGCGCGCTTCAATGAAGGTTACCAATCACAACGGAGTTGGGTTGGCAGCAGGGGGGCGAGGGGGCGGAGAAGGACGAAACCGAGCGTTGACAGAGAAGGCTGAAAGCGCCCAGATGAGAGGAAGAGTTTCCCGAAAATCGACATCGTTTTTTGTGTATGGTTAAACATGACTATCAATCATTATAACAACGTTTATAGGTCATAAAAGTCGAAAAAGCATAATAGGTCCCCTTTAAGGATAGCCGAGGGCTTGACCTCAGAAGCTGTTGCTTCCTCTCATTTGAAGGCTGTGTGCGGTAGGCTGCGTGCGGTAGGCTGCGTGCGGTAGGCTGCGTGCGGTAGGCTGCGTGCGGTAGGCTGCGTGCGGAAGGCTGTGTGCGGTAGGCTGCGTGCGGTAGGCTGCGTGCGGTAGGCTGCGTGCGGTAGGCTGCGTGCGGTAGGCTGCGTGCGGTAGGCTGCGTGCGGTAGGCTGGGCCGAAGGCCTACCGTGCAGTCTCAATGAATTGAACCAGATTTGCAAATTAAGACAACAACCAACTCCTGACACCCGGAGGGAACAAGGCAGAAAGACAAAACAAGCAGGAAGCTTTCACATTGTATGCAGTGCGGACTTCGACATTTACCTTCGGCTCCCTCTGCGCATTTCAAATCCAAGCAAGCGAGCAAGTCTCAAGCCAAGACAAACAGCAGCGCTGCGGACATCAGCAAAAAGCATTCAACTGCAGGGGAGATTTGGTTAGGTTCCCTTGAACGAGCAATCGAAAGCAGATCCGCGTGCTTGGGATACCTCGGAGTTCACCGTTTATTATCTGTAAGCATGTCACTCACAGTCTCTTGAGCGTGTGCAGGCCACTGAAGGCGTGCTTGGATATGGTGTGCAGGCTGTTGTTTTGGAGGTACCTGAGATCAGAGACAGAACCGAAGATGAGGACAAACTGAACAAAACCAGGTGCGGATTGTGATTTAGTAAAGGCAATACATGCGGGACACTGACCGGCTCCATATTCCAGCATGAGCCGAAAAAGGAACAAATCGCTAAATCACATGTCACGCGTGTCTCCGTGCCGCTCAATCCTTCTTTCAATAGCTCATCTTGTGAGCTATTGAATCATAGTTGATAGGATGTACTTCAACGTTTATTCATCTGTTTTTTTCGCGCAGATGTTTCGAACTTCACTCCCCTCTCATCCGCAGTCAGGCCCCTGTGCAGCGCACCAAGCACCTTGGGGCGCACCAACAATTAAGGTTTTAAAAAAATACAAATAAAAAGATATTACATTATTGAATTTAAAAAAGATATAAATTAGTCATGCTTATTCTTAATTGCATAACCTATCACTCAATTTCGGCAAATTAGTTGTTTTTACATATAAAGGTAAACATAGATGTTTAAAACTTTTTATATATTAGGTAAAAACGTCTAATTTGCCGAAATTGAGTGAGTTTTTATATATAAGGGCCCTGTCATCTCTAAAACCGGTAGTATGATCTGCTGGTTTTGCTCCAACAAGCCTCCTCACTTAAGGTGCGGCCACACCAGACGCGTATTTCGCGTACTTCGCGTATGAAATCGCCATTTTTTCCATAGGGAACCATTGGTTTACGCGCGTATTACGCGTAATATGCGTATAAGCAACATTGTACGCGCGTATTGCGCGTATGAGGCGCGTATATGTACGCGCTATACGCGCGTAAAGTGCGTATATCGCGTATATCGCGTACATTTCAAGAGTTCAAATTTTTTTACTTTTTACGCTCATACGCATGACGATTAGCCGTATTGCCCAATCAACGTTGAGCTTGACCCGACGTCACTGGCAGAGAGTAGTGAGCTTGGACAGAGGCATACGGCCGACATCTTTCTTTATTCTGTGTGGAAATAGTAACATAGTTACGCCATTAAATGCTTTTATGGAAACATTTCTAGAGAGAAATGTGCATTTTACTTTCATAATGTTCGCTCGGTGAATGTGAAGGATGTTTGGTTTGATAGTTATGACGAAGAGGGAACGCTCCGTTCACTTGCATGGACAGAGTCTCTGGTTACTAAGCAACCTCAACGTCTTGGCGGACTATTTCTCTGCTGATCAACACTACAGACACTACACGAACAGAAATTGAGGTGGATCAAAATATCATCGTCGCCGTGTGCGGCCGTCCTGTCCTGTACGACACCACGATGGTGTCGTACAGGGACAGGAACAAAACAGAGAGGGCGTGGGTCGACGTGGCAGAGGATATTGGCGTTCCTGGTAAGATCAGTGAATAATGTGTGTGTGTATTTTGCTTGGCTTCAGCTATCGGTTGTGTTCTACTATGAAAAAAGTTAGCGCCGGTTAGCGGTAGCACCAGTTAGCAGTAATATTAAGTGATACTACTACAACAGACTGTCCCGCTTGTCAGGTTACACAACTTAATATGTATATATGTTCTTGTCAGTGGACAGGAGGTGGAAGTCACTCAGGGACAGGTATAGCGCGTATTGCGCGTATTGCGCGTATGCGACCATTTTTGACACAAAATGGTCAAGCAACATTATACGCGCGTATCTCGCGTAAAAAGTACGCGAGATACGCGTCTGGTGTGGCCGCACCTTTAGAGGTGAATACTATCCCACCGCACTATGACAATAACAAATGAGATTTATAGGTCGCTTTCCATGAAGCCAACGGCGATTCATGGAAATCCACTTGATTTCGTTTTTTTCCCCCTTGATCTCTTCTAAGTCTTAGAGATCAAGGTGCTTGGGTTAAGAATATGAATTCATGCATCATGCAACGCACGCGTTGTGCGCACTACAAAGTGTTCCTCCCCTCGCTTAGCTGTCCTCCACGCTGGATGCGGTGCTCAATGTTCTCGCGGTTGAATAAATCGCGGCACTTTGTTCCAAAGATGCAAATCAAAGTCGGTATTATCCGTCGGCTCGCACGCCGATAAATCAACGTGTTGTTCAAAGCTCAGCTGGGGTCTGGGTTGTGGAGATGGCGTGCAGCGGTCTTCTCCATCGCCTAACCCCGCTCATCTCTGAGTCCATGAGGCCAACGGTTCACTCCATCCCCTCGTTGGCAGATGGTTGTCCTCCGTTTGTCTGGGAGGCTCGATAAAGCGCTAACTCATTTCTACAGTTTTTTAATTTTTTTATGAGGAATGAATACGCAACTATTATTATTTATGGCTTTTTTTGGTCTTCAGATCAAACTTTGTGCTGTCAAGACTCCTGAATGAGCCTCTTTTTCTAATGGTAATGTTTTATAAGATACTTAAAGGGATACTTCACCCATTTAGAACCGGCGTTGTATCATTATAAAATCGCTATTGTAATATAAATAAATATATAAATAAATATCAGTCTAAACCAGTCTCCCCTTGGCCCATTTTATCTCATCTAATTGTCTCCCGAAATGACGTTTGACGTATTTCGGGAGAAACCTCTTGTCCCGCTAGAAGGGCCGAGGACTACAACACACTTTTGGTGGCAAATCTTTCCACCAATAAGGAATGAGAGGGGGCGGGAGCTCGCATACGGGAGACCGACAGGTGGGCGGGGCAGCGAGCGCAATGCACTGTGGTAGTTGGAGGTTTTCTTACTTTGAGCCAGAGAGACCATGAAAACACGCTTTCTGCCTTTTTTCAAGCTAGGATGAACCGATTTCAATTTTTTTTTCACATTTATAATACATTGAATTATTTAATTCATAAAACCTTCATATTCCCACCGGTGAAGTATCTCTTTAAGGAAGACATTTCTGAGGCTGTTAATGCATTGGACTGTCATTTCTGGAGGAATAACTTACAATCTCTCCAGGGAGGAATATTCGGAGAAAACATAGTCGGACAACAGTCGTATCTTATTGCTCCTCAAGGACCTGGAACGAGAGAGACAGAGAGACACAGAGAGAGAGAGAGAGAGAGAGAGAGAGAGAGAGAGAGAGAGAGAGAGAGAGAGAGAGAGAGAGAGAGAGAGAGAGAGAGAGAGAGAATTTAAAGATCATTTGATATTAATTATGTTACCCCATAAAAATAAGCATTCAGTTCAGAGCGGATCTTGTGGAACACTTAGTCCAGAGAACCCATTAATGGTGTACAGGGAGGGCACATTATCTAATGACCGACGGAGGGGATACAGGAGATATAAACTGAACTCCCCCAGCTTCACCATAAACCGCTCACTCAGGAGAACAACACTGCAAACATGGGCATGATGGTGGCTCGCACGCACACACACACACACACACACACACGCATTCACACACACACACACACACACGCATTCACACACACACACACACACACACACACGCATTCACACACACACACACACACACACACACACACACACACACACACACACACACACACACACACGGGTGAGGCATTTTGTCGGGACCTTGGAGAGAACTCAGAATAGATGAAAAGGGACAAGCCAATTTCAAGAACTGTACTGAATTAAATTGAAATAGAAACATGGAATATTAATATTCAAAATTCAAATTCAATTCAAAAAAACTTTATTTGTCCCCAGGGGGCAATTGAGGGCACATAGCAGCAGCATTACAAAGGACAGGGCCATGTCCAAACAAAAACAAACAAAAACAAACAAACAAAAACAAACACGGCTTCACCAGTCCATGTGGGGAGGGCACAAGCCCGGGTGGGGGGTTTAGGAGGAGTTGAGGAGGTGAACAGCCTTGGGAACAAAGGTTGCTTTTCTCCTCTGTGTCCTACAGCCGAGGCAGCGTAGTCGGCGCCCTGAGGGGAGCCACTCAAAGGCGGGGTGTAGAGCGTGTGAGGGGTCCTGCATAAGTCTTTTGGCTAACCGGAGTGTTTGCTGGTCGTGGAAGGAGGAGAGAGTTCTTATTGAAAGTCCAATTATTTTAGAGCAAACTCTGGCCGTACTCTCCAGGCGGTTTCTGTTTCGGAGGGTGATGGAGTGGAACCAGCAAGTTATAGAAAATGTACAGATGCTTTCAATGAAGGAGTAATAGAAAGTAAGCAGTATGTTTTTGCTGACTCCAAAGGAATTTAGTTTCCTTAAGAGATACTTCCGCTGATGATATGCCTTCATTTAAAACAATGTAAGGACATGCAGAGCCTCTCTTCTCTTCAGTCTCACGCTCACTTTCTCACTGCAGTATATTGTGACTCTAGATTGTGCTACAATGAAGTGACACTGTGAGATGTCAACGTGTATGCTCTTACTGTGAAGTTAAGTGGCTCTGTCCGTGTTTCAAACTAACTTAACTAATCTTGTTTGGCACCCTCTATACCTAGCTTATTACAACAGAACAGAATTCAAACATGTGACTCTTCAAACCTAGCTTATTATAAGTTATTGCAGAACCGCAACCAAATGTTTTCCTTGAGAGCCAATTTGCGAACATAGTGACCGGCAAAGGGGTTTGAACTCACTTATCTGTGCCGGCGTCTAGCGATGGGAAACAGCATGTCTGGACGCGGCTGGTGGGGGGTAAGGGAGAGGGACGAGCTGGGTGCGCTTGAATGCCAAACGATCTGAACCGTTGTGTTGGACCCAATTACCCGAGTAGCAAATCCAATTAATCAAGCCCTCAACAAACAGGAACAGCGGGGGGACGCGGGTCTAGTGATACGAACCAGCCTAATTGGGTTCGTCCCAGACAAAGAGATTCTACATAAAATAGTGAATCACGAAGAGTTCATTGGAAAAGTAGTTGCGTTTTTTATTTTCTCTACGTTAAAGTTACTTACTTTCATCCCAGTCAGAAAGAGGTGCAGGGTCAACGTCAAAGCATCAGCCTTCAGTCAAATGTCATTAAATGAATGAAATGAATACCTAAATGAGTCAGTTGCTAAGTTAGGAATTTAGGTTAATTGTAATTGAAGGAGTTGTTCTGACTCTCCAGCAGCAAGGGGCAATGTCATGTTCAGTTTTTCAGTTCCTAAAGATGCTCCAAAAATATGAAAACGCTTGACCTCAAAATCAGCTCAGAGATTTCGGATGAACATTTTGCAATGTATCAATTTTAGATTGGATACTGCTCTTATTTAAGATGGCGGTTCCAAGCAGATTAAGCACACATATGGTAAACGTATCAGAGCTGGTCAATTCCCACTGAGTTGAAAAAAGCGATCGTGACGCTAATGGTTTAAGGCTGGCTAGAGCAGACCGAGCAGACGACTATCGATCCATTTGTATTCTATCTGCGATCCCAGAGAACCTTTAATAGAGTGAGGCAGGACAACTGGTCCACTGGCGTATAAGAGAGCCACTAATCATCCTTAACAGTTTGGATTCGGGGCCAAAGCACTCGACTGAAACATCCTGCTGCTGTCTCGTTGAAAACACCAAGTGTTCTCCAGAGAAGGGTCTTGCAGTGGGATGTTCTTGACCTTAAGAAGCCGTTGGACTCTTGAAACCATGAGGTTCTTCAGAGCAAATGTCCGTACTTTATTAACTGCTCTGGACATTTAATGAAAAGGTAAAACAATGGCTACTAAACCTGATCAAACCTGATCAAACCTGCAGTCATTGATCTTTGGCATCTCACAACTTCTATTTGTGAACAACGTGTGCACGCACACAGACAGACAGACACACACACGCACTATATAGGGGTTGACTATCTAGTTTCCATTATTAACTGTATTTAATATTCTAAAACATATATTTTATAATGTTTTGGACTGACATATTATTCACACCAAATTTCAAATTTGTGCAAAGGTTCCTAAACCTAAAAATATATATAAATAAAAATGAGCTTGCAGAATCTTCTGCTTCCAGGGTGGTTTTCTACATTGTTCCTGACCAACAAACAAAGAGATGAAATAATACAATAAACAGAAAGAAAGAAACACTGCAAATTGAGTCCAATGAAATGACCATGGCAGCTGAGTAGTTCTGCTCGTTGGTCTCTGACCCGGCGGCTCTTACTCCAGCAGTACCACAGGAGGTCTGGACGTCCAACAAGTGGATCATGTTATTGCTGAGGCGGGGGTGGGGGAACGGTAGGGAATCCAGATGGCTGTTCAACTCTGCCACAGAGAAGCGGTCCTCTTTCTGTTTGTCTCTCTCTCCCACGCTCTCCAACTTTGGCGGAAAGGAAGGAGCGAGCGAGCGAGTGTGCTGTGCGATCGAGCGAGTTTTGCAGACACTAAGGAATTAATTTTTCAAGTTATGATACTGAGTGGTTGGGTTTCGAAGTCATTGGTCTTGAGTTACAGCAGGAGCAATTGGTTTCTTCGATTTTTGGGTGACATCTTGGCCAGCCTGCAATTGCTAGTCGGTATTTTGAGCAGAATGGGCGTTGAAGCGGGGGGGAAAGGTGAGACTGGGTACCCAGGGTAGCTGAAGGGAAGCTTAGAGCATAACATGAATCAATCAAGAACCTAAATTAACCAGTAGTATACCTGCAATGTCAATTGACATGTCTA
>NC_082388.1:24674360-24688506 GCF_031168955.1 Gadus macrocephalus
GTCGGCCCAGCCAATGTTGTCCCCTGTTGAAGGAGACCCACACGGATAAGGTTAATGATCACCGCCACGCAGAGTCACGCCACGACCTTCTCACCTGCCGGAGCCTTTTAAAGGTCATGTGGTCTTTTGATGAAACACGGCCCAGTGTAATCTGAAGGCACTGACGAGCCCTGAAACATAGAGCTCCGTTCCTTTCATTTCTCCACGTGTGGATCATAGACTCCCTGTCTGACAGGAAGCAGCGTGTGAAGCTGGGGAAACATTTATCAGAATCCCAGACCATCAGCACTGGATCCCCCAAAGGCTGTGTTCTTTCCCCTCTGCTCATCTCCCTGTACACACAAACAGCTGCACCTCCAGTCACCAGTCCGTCAAGCTCCTGAGGTTCACGGACGATACCACGCTCATCGGGCTCATCTCTGGTGGGGATGAGTCCGCCTACAGGTGGGAGATTGACCATCTGGTGACCTGGTGCAGCCAGAACAACCTGGATCTTGACGCTTTAAAAACAGCGGAGATTATTGTGGATTGCAGGGGGAACCCAGCCCCATCCGCCCCCATCATCCTGTGTGGCTCCCCAGTCGACTCTGTGGAGTCTTGCCGCTTCCTGGGCACCATCATCACCCAGGACCTAAAATGACCCAGGACCTAAAATGGCTCAAAATCAGGTCCCTCACCAAAAAAGGCCAGCAGAGGATGTTCTTCCTGCGCCAGCTGAACAGATTCAACCTGCCAAAGACTATGTTGTTGCACTTCTACACTGCCATCATTGAGTCTATCCTCACCTCATCCATCACTGTCTGGTACACTGCTGCTGCGGCTAAGGACTGATTGCAACACGCATATCGGAATGCCCGGGCGGACGTCAGCACCTGGACAACTGCCCATCACCTGAGGCTTATCCTCAACAAAACCGAGCTCCTCCTAATCCCAGGGAAAGATTGCCCACACATGGACTTACTGGTCACCGTTGAGAACATCACTGTATTTCCTTCTCCAACTGCCAGAAACCTCGGTGTGGTATTGGACAATCAGTTACGCTGCACCGCAAACATCACTGCGTGGGCCCGATCCTGCAGATTTGCACTTTACAACATCCGCAGAATCCGGCCCTTCCTCACAAGGGAAGCAGCTCAGCTTCTAGTCCAATCACTGGTCATCTCCCGCCTCGACTACTGCAACTCACTCCTGGCTGGACTCCCTGCCTCTGCGATTAAACCTTTGCAGCGCATCCAGAATGCGTCAGCGCGCCTCGTGTTCAACCTACCGACCCCCCTCTTCCGGGACCTCCACTGGCTCCCTGACTGTAGTAGCTCGCATCAAATTTAAGACGATGGTACTGGCATACAAGGCAGTCGATGGAACTGCCTCTGGCTACCTCCAAGCATTGCTAAAGCCACACACCCCAGCTCGATCCCTCCGCTCAACTACCTCAGCTGGACGTCTGGAACCGCCATCGCTAAGAGCTAGCAAAGGCCGTTCAGCAAAGTCACTACTTTTCTCGGTTTTGGGACCTCAGTGGTGGAACGAGCTCCCTGCCGCTCTCAGGACCGCAGAGTCGCTCACTATCTTCCGAAAAAGACTCAAGACTCACCTGTTCAGAGTCCACCTCGACTCTGCATAGCCACCCTCCCCCTTCTGGCCACCATTGTACTCTGTATTGTGTTGTGTTGCATTGTATTGTATTATAGTACTTATAGTACTGTGTAGCAACTGCAGTAGCTGCTATCATTGCTGTAACACGGGGAATTGGTTAGCCTGGCGATTGTTTTCCTTGCACTTGGTTCTATGAACACCCTTTCTGTACCGACAGCGATATATTGTTGCACTTCTTATGACAAATGTACTTATTGTAGGTCGCTTTGGATAAAAGCGTCTGCTAAATGCCCTAAATGTAAATGTAAAAGGACAAGAGCAGACTGCAGCGTATCATACGCAACCTTCCATCCCTCCAGGACCTGCCACAGCTCCAGGGCTCTGAGGCGGCAGGCAGGATTATGGCCGACCCCTCCCATCCTGGACACAGACTATTTGAAACTCTCCCCTCTGGCAGGAGGCTGTGGTCCATCAGGACCTAAACCTCCCGCCACTTGAACAGTTTCTTCCCCTCTTCAGTTGGGATCCTTAACAGGTCCCGGGACCGCCACCCCCACTGACTGGCACTGACTCTGGCACTCATACCCATCAACAATTGGTAAATTCTTATAATTTTTTAAGTAGCTTTTACTTTAGTCTTTATTCTATTTTATCCTATTTTTAACTTATCACTTATTTCCCTGCTTGTTTATACATTGTGTTGTATTGTATATTTGATAGTCACTGTTTGTTCATTGTTTATTGTCCTAATGTATGCACCTTATTCACCAAGACAAATTCCTTGTTGGTGTAAGACCCTTCTTGGCAATAAAATCCTTTCTGATTCTGATTCTGGATGAAAGTAATGAACAAATGTGGCAGCCTTTTTTGGGGGGTTTACAGGTTTCGCAGTTTGTCTGTGACAAGCTAATGGACTGGTACTTCTTGGCTACACATAAGACACAAAAATAAGGCTATTACGTCTACTGTGTCCGGTTTGACATAGCACAGTTGTAACAAAAATAACGAAATGCGTTAATTTGGAAGTTCCATGTCCCTTTGAACCGTAATCACATTTTATTTTGAAGCACTGCGTTCTGTTCTAGTCTCGCAGCACAATCTAGCCTCAAGCTAACATTTCAGCTCATTATTTTGGCCTTTACCATAATGAGATGTCTTCTCTCTGGTTGCGGTCGTAATTCTTTTTGAAATGTGTTTCTTATAACCACCAGAAGCTTTGAGTAGGGAAAATTTGGTTCCTGATAATAAATATAAGGTTTATTAGTAATACTTAGAGACTAAGGATTGGGTTTCAGATAAAAGGTAATTGTTGTTTAGTGCAACCATAACTTAGCATTATGTATGGCATTGTGTTTGGCTGGAAAATGAATTATTAAAGACCGATTTAGTATTTCTGATTAATGAAATTAAAATAATGTGCACTGTGCCTCTATTGGTATTTGTAAGGCATACATGTGCGCACGCACACACACCAACACACAGACACACACACAAATGCCTGCACACACACACACAAATGCCTGCACACACACACACACACACACACATACACACACACACACACACACAGGTCCTCACCGCAGTGGCGTTCGTCCGCCCCGTTGGGACAGTCCCTGTGTCCGTTGCAATGCAGCTTCTGGGGCAGGCAGAGGCTCATGTTACCACAGGGGAACTGGCCCAGGGGACACGCTCCCTCCAGCGCCGCCCTGCTGGTCACCATGGCTGCTGCTGGGAGGACGGACGGACGGACGGACGGACGGACGGACGGACGGAGAGAGAGGGGAGGCGGCTTAGATCAATGTCATAACATAATAATATTATAAAACCTTTATTTATCCAGGGAAAAAGGCCAGTGAGAATAGGCTCTCTTTTTCCATGACGACCTGATTACAACATATAAAAATAGAAACAGAAATCCAAATACACAACAGATATGAACGGCGGGTCAAACAACCAGAGCAACACTGCAATACATAAAGTAAATAAATAAAAAAAACAATATAACGGGATAACTAAAAAAATCATTAAAAACACGAGCAATCCTCATCAAATGCGATTTAAATCCCCCCCCTTGAATCTCTCAATTGAGACCAATCTCTCCAGTTTTAGTGAGTCCTGAAGTTTATGCCATCCATCAGGAGCGTAGAAGTTAAAAGCAATCTTTCTTGAGTTTCTATTGGTGCGTGGAAGGATAAATCTAATGTGTGAGTGGGAGTGACATTTTCACAATATCTAATACAATCTGTGAAAAGGTGACCCAGACCGTATCAGATCCAAGCGGTTTGATTGTATTTATGATTCCTACTGTTGTGTTTCTGTTCGTGAGGGCAGCTTGAGCCCTTGGAGTTGGTTCCTCTATCGCCGTGCTGCCACGGGACTTGAACCGTTATTAATATCCCTTTTTCAATTCTTTGTCCTTGTACCCTCCTTCCTTCCTCTCCGGGAAACAAGTCATGTTATGAAATTTCTAGTGGCTGATTTTTGGGTTAGAAACAAATGTTTCAAGCTCGGTTTCAGTTCAAACACGAAGATGCAACATTTATATTCTTGGCTAGTGTCCTACACCCCGGGTCTGATTTAACAGTTATCTATTTCACAAGTTATGCGGTCACGTTGTAAGCTGCCTTTCGTCAAACGTCAAAAGCCTTCACAGTAGTTAAACTGTATCGTTCAATGTTTCCACTAACTAACAAAGTCGTTCAAGATGATCAAGATTAAAGATTTGAGATGTTTATTTCCGGGCTCCAACCCAGCTATGTGGTTCTCTGTCTCTGCGTTTTTGGCCATGCGATCGTGTGTTGATCTTGGCATGTGGTGTGGTTAAAGTCTTATCCTCGCTAAATTTGTTGTAGATGGGGAATGAGTCAACCTAGTGATTGTCGGTGCTTTGCATTTGGTTCTATAAACATCCTAACTGCAGCGACAGCGACATATTCTTATATTGTTTCTCTTCTTCTGACAGATGTTCTTATGGTAAGAAGCTTTGGAAAAAGTGTCTGCTAAACGCCCTAAAAGTAAATGCAAATAAAAGGTGTGGAGGTTGAACAGAGAGCCCTTAGGCCAGAGAACCAGCCTGAGGCTCACAGAGGCTGAAAGAACGCGACAAAAGTAGCATTGAGATGGAAACGCCGGATATTAGTCAATCTGGCTGTGGATCAAACAGCTATCTAAGAGATTACACAAAAAAAGAACATTTTGTTGGTTAATAATATCCCTAGCTAAACGTGTTTGGTCCAAAAAAGGCCAGCCGTGATATTGGAAGATAAAAAGTTGGCTACGTTTGGCCCCCGGGCACACATCTGATGATTAGATGGTTTGGGGATAATCCTTGGATACTTTTGGACAATGCTTGTGTCCCTGATCCGGTGAATATCCAGGCAACACAACGATAACATTGGCATAATTATCTACGTTGGCCCTGAAGGGGGACACCTAATAATAAGACAGAAGAGAAAGCTTCCTATTTCACTAACTGACACTAAGCTCAGCTGAGGGGGGCTCTTAGCCTGGCTATTGCCGGACCAAACTCAATCATAGATTGCACGTTGGTCACGTTGGCCACGTTGCTGTCATTTTCTTCAGCACAAGAGGCGTGATCAACAGGCGTAGTTCAACTGACTCTGTACGCGATCGGCTGCTTGCCGTCGCTTCCCTGTCGTCATTGTGTTAAACCAGCCAATAGCGCGCCAAGGGGAAAAGCCAGCTTGGGGACTGGCTCCCGCAAAAGCAGATCGGAAGCAGAAAGAAATGTATTGCTCTTCTCCAGATCCTTCTGCGGGGCGAACTCAAATCGCCGGCAGAATGGGCGGGGGGCTACCCAGTCTAGGGGGGCTGTCAGACCATGAAGACCTTTAACCCGTATCCCAATATGGTGGGGCAAGGGACACAAAGAACCACCAATCAGGCAGCTATATAAGCAGCGTTTCTGTTTAAGCTTTGTGAAGAACTGAGGCAGAGAGTTTCAGAGGGGACAAACTACTACAACGATACTGGGCATCAGAACCAGAACTCTGCTGAGGTCGGTTCGTAGCTCGGGGGGTAGGTTGGAAGGTTGCTAGTTTGATCCCGGCTCCTCCTAGCGGAGTGTCGAGTGGTCCCCGAGCAAGACACCTCACCCTGACTGCTCCCGACGAACTGGCTGTCGTCTGGTACTGGTTACTTCAACATTATGGTGCAACTGTTTAACACTGTTTCCTTTGTGATTCTTCCTGCTTCCTCTCAATCCAAAATCCAAAATGAGGCAACAGAACTTACTTTTATGCTTTATGTTTATAATACCCTATCCCTAATTACTATTAATTTATCGGATTTATGGACTCATCAAATGAGTCAACTAGTGACACGAGAGAAATTAAAATGACAAACAGGATGGCAGAATTCCAACATGGCAAGCGGCCACTGGGAGCTCTCCGTAGCCTTTAATGGGCCGTGATCGGGTTATGTGTGTAATAAATAATAACGAGGAAAAACCAATAGCATTTATCTGGCGCTTCTCACCATGCCCAACTCTTACAATAGTAACTATTATTGTAGCTATGGAGCTCTAAAGACAGCACCAGTGAGTGAGAGAGAAACAAACAAACAAACACTTGTGATGTTTGTTTTGTATACATGGAATAATTTTTCTCTCAGCTCTCATTTAGGACTTAGCCAGCATCTGGCAAAGTCATCTGCCTCCCCAAGCAACAGTTCCCAATTCCCCCATGTCATGCAGCAGCAGAGCTTGTGATTATATAATGTTCACCAAGCTGTGTCTTCACTTTATTTACCTTCTTCCAAACACAGAGCAGGAGGTTTAAGACGAGGCAGCAGTGCAAACACCCTCAGTGGAAAAAAAGCATGATTTTTTTTCATACATTATAATTAGTGCTGTCAAGCGATTAAAATATTTAATCGCGATTAATCTCAAAAAAAAATCTGATTGCGCGATAAAAAAATTAACGCCGTTAAAATTGGTCTGCGTTACCGCCGTTAATAACGCATTTAACACAGAGGGCCCTATTTTAACGGTCTGAAACGTATATGATATAACATATCATACGGTAACTGTGGTTCTATTTAATGATATACGCAATACATTATAAACATTGTTTCTTATCAGTATTGTATGCTATCCTAATATGCATGTGTCCCCGCGGTAATAGACATTGCCATTGATTGTATTATGCGTTACGTGTTTAGTTTGCGTGTGTTTAAACGGAGCACACACGCGCGCCCGCATTCATTCATTCTTTTTAACACTCACTCGCGGTAAAACAATGTTTTTCACGATCAAATACTCATCAATCCTAAAAGTTATGGGCATGTAGGCCTACACGATGTCTCTGTCAAGAAAAGATGTGTTTGCTGTACGGTGTTTGCAGATGCATTGATTTAAAAGTACAACTTATTACCGCTGCATCAGCTGTTCTTTCCCAAATAATTTACCAAGAATGTGCGGCTAGGTAGATGGGAGAGGCAAAGTGTATGCGCGAGGTGCACAAGCAATCCGTATGCATCGCATGCGCATGTATGCATGCGCCCTTAAAGGGGTAGTTCGGAATTTTGGACATAGGGCCTGATTCCCAAGTGAGCATTGGTATTCTATATCACTGGAGACAGTTTTCAACACATTTCATACAGTCCTTCTAGTTGCAGAGTTTGCTCGTGCTAGGCTAGCGCAAGTCAACGGGCAATGCTAGCCTGCTATTAAAAACAGTCTTACCCACTCCACAGTACACCCGAGGTCAATCAATTATAACGCCAGACTATAGATTTAAATGTCTGTGTTGATAGAATAATGTTAGAAATAAAACTAACCTTGCATCGCATGAATCATCGAGGGACTACTTTCTCAGCAGAAGCGGAATTTTACTATGCGCTGGTTAGGTTTGTAACCGAATCACGACAGAAGAACGTAAACAGAGAAGCGTGGGACAGAAGCGCAATTGAACGACTAGGCAACATGATGGTTCAGTGTGCTTTTAGAAATTGTAGAAATAAACGGTACAGATGGGCACCACAAAGTTTCCACCAATTTCCAGTGCGAGATCCAGAAAGGACTCAACTGTGGCTTGTTGCTGCTGGCTTGGACATCAAAACACCGGCTCGTACATGTACGGTTCGTTGGATACAACAAATTCCTCATAATCGTCTTCAAAAGCAGATGCATCGCAAACTCCTCCAAACGTGGGCATATCTTGTTAATTGAATACGCTTATAGAATTCCTTCGTTCACTGTACTCTGCGTTTGTAGCAATGACAGCGGCAGGTAACCTAGGTATCAGTCCGCCGCTGCCGTAGCCTACGTACAGGAATATAAACACTGCTGCTGAGACCCCGCAATTCCCTCAAAATGCAATGCAATGCAAGGTTGGTTTTATTTCTAACATTATTCTATAAACAGACATTTAGATTTATAGTCTGGCGTTATAATTGATTTACCTCGGGTGTACTGTGGAGTGGGTAAGACTGTTTTTAATAGCAGGCTAGCATTGCCCGTTGACTTGCGCTAGCCTAGCACGAGCAAACTCTGCAACTAGAAGGACTGTATGAAATGTGTTGAAAACTGTCTCCAGTGATATAGAATACCAATGCTCACTTGGGAATCAGGCCCTATGTCCAAAATTCCGAACTACCCCTTTAAAATAGCATCTGAACAACGCGCCACTGACTTTAAACCAGGTATCTCCTGGTCAGTAGCGCAATGGTATTCAGAAACGGCAAAATACCGTTTGCGCCAGAACACGCCTCCTCCTTCCGCCGAACCGCCCCTTGGGGCGCATGATCAATCCCTAATTTACCGGCGAGTGGCGGTGGTGGGAAAAGAACGCTCTGCGCCAGTTGTAAACTAGCAACGACACATGCGCCAGTGACTAAGTCACTTGCGCCGGATGCAAGATAGGGCCCAGAGTCTGTGGGCTGGGAGAAGGATAGGTGGGTGTCCATATCTGTGCCCAGGTATCTAAAGGCCTCTACCTGCTCCACTGTCTGCCCATTCAGCCTCAGAGGTTCAAAGAGAGGTTGGGGGGAAGATGTTTGCCTCCCCCCACAACACAGCTCCTTGGTCTTGGAGATGTTGAGCTCCAAAGAGCTCTCTTTGATCCACTGCATCAGGGCGTTGACCTGCTGATAGTAGGCAGCCAGAGAGGAGTGATCCTTGATGTCGGCCACCAGAGCCATGTCATCTGCATACTTAAAAAGGGGAATGTCACTGTTGTTGTTTTGTGATTGTCCTTTAATGATGTGGAACGATAAACTAAATGTCTCTTGTACAGAATCTTTATCCATTAACTTCACATTGAGGTTAAGCACCTAATTTTAACAGTGGTAAACTCCCATTGAAAACAAATGCAGACTATTTGACTGATGTACGCAGATAGAGCAAACCACGCAGCAAAATACTTACAGTGAAGATACCTTTGTTCCAGCCATGGGAGCCCCCGCAAAAGTTTTAAGAGCTACAACATCTTTTCTATAGCTTTTTTGACCACTTCCTCACAGCCTGAGAGCCTCCCCTGAACGAGTCGGAGTGGACTCTGGGGCTGGGTGAGGCTTCACACCTGTTGCACATTGAGTAATCAGCGTGCACAGGTTAAACCAGCCGTCAGCAGCACACACACTCAGAAAGAGATCGCTCCCTGAGCCAGGTGAGGCTGCTTAAGGCCACGTTTATACGTAGCAGGGTATTTATAGAAACTAATATTTCCCCCCCTCCGTTTTCAAAAATAACATTGTGCACACAACATCGTTTTCAAAAAAGTTGTCGTTTACATCAAAACGGATAAATACGCCGTTGGGACATTATAACTATGCCAAACCTATGGGCGGCAGTGTAGGGAGAAGGATAAAGCCATGCAAGCCAATCAGAATCCTCAGAATCAACAACAACGAATAACAGGAGCGTCTTCCTGTAACAAACAAACTGTAAACATAGGGCGCTCGTATGACGTTAAGCATTTCCTGGCGCATAATGTGACGTTTCAGAACCTAAAACCCCGTTTCTCCCCGTTGACACGACAACACGTAACCGGCGTTTTCAGAAATCTCCACTTTGGCCGGAGTTTTTAGAAATGATCGTTTTCTGTGACAAAAACTGCGTTTTCGTGTAAATGAGAGGCCAGACCGCGTGGAAATATCTGCGTTTTCCGTTCGTGTAAACGGGGCCTAAACCAGCCAACATCCACGCACGCACGCACGCCCCGTGCACGCCCCGTGCACGCACGCACACACACACAGACACACAGACGCAGTTCTGTCATTGGCTTGGATGGTGTGTGTGTGTGTGTGTGTGTGTGTGTGTGTGTGTGTGTGTGAGACCCCTGGGTGCCCACCCTGGCTCTTGGACCAACACGGCCCACGAATCATCCCCCCGGCCTCTCATTGGTCCATTCCTCCCCTTCCACTGACCCCCCGGCCTCTCATTGGTCCATTCCTCCCCTTCCACTGACCCCCCGGCCTCTCATTGGTCCATTCCTCCCCTTCCACTGACCCCCCGGCCTCTCATTGGTCCATTCCTCCCCTTCCCCTGACCCCCGGCCTCTCATTGGTCCAATCCTCCCCTTCCACTGACCCCCGGCCTCTCATTGGTCCATTCCTCCCCTTCCACTGACCCCCGGCCTCTCATTGGTCCAATCCTCCCCTTCCACTGACCCCCGGCCTCTCATTGGTCCAATCCTCCCCTTCCACTGACCCCCGGCCTCTCATTGGTCCAATCCTCCCCTTCCACTGACCCCCGGCCTCTCATTGGTCCATTCCTCTCCTTCCACTGACCCCCGGCCTCTCATTGGTCCAATCCTCCCCTTCCACTGACCCCCGGCCTCTCATTGGTCCAATCCTCCCCTTCCACTGACCCCCAGGCTGTGATGAGGGCGCAAACTGGCAGACGTGCATCAGCCAGGTGATGAACTCTGGTAGTGCATGAGGTGTCAAGCAACCCAGAGGCACACCCGCACACACACACATGCACAACCACAACCAAGCACTCACACGCACACGCACATATGTACACACACACACACACACGCGCACATTTGTAGACACACAAACACAGGCACGCACATGCACGCACACACACTCACACTCACAGACACACACACACACATACACGCAAATATATACACACACACACACAGGCACGCCACGCACATGCACGCACACACACTCACACACACAGGCACACACATTCACGCACTGACACTCACACACAAATACACACACGCGCGCACGCAGGCACGCACACACACAATCACAGTCACGATGTTAAGGCAACAGATTTGTGCTATTGGTTTTAATTATCATCATTAATTACACACATAACCAACTCTTCGGTTTGTCATTTTAATTTCTCTCGAGTCACTAGCTGATATGATGAGCCATTACCTCGTTTAAAGCTGCAACGATGAGTCCATCAATCAGATGCATTTTTCGATTGCTGGAAGGTTTTCGGAGATCAAATTGTTATTATCGATTAGTGAAGAAGAAAAATTAACACAATAACGTCACCTATCGTAACGTCTGCTTTTTGATCCAAAGATTTGGTTCAAGGAAAAGGAAGATTTTTCTTTGTCTTGGCTGCTTGGCAGATAGAGCCAGAACATTTAACACATCACTCAAGACTCTGGTTAACTTGTCATGGCATTTGCTAATATGTTTTCCCTTCTATAGACTGAATGATGTATGGAAAACCTCATTGCTATTAGAATAATATGTTTCTAAATATCAAAGTGTTGTGGTATCTTATATCAGTGTTTCTATCTATATTTTAAATTTAGGATTATGACTTTTTATATATATTTCGTTGCCTTCCATGCAAAGAGAAGCAACCAATCGTCAGCAAGCTGTTGACGTTTATGACACTTAACAATAAAGTAGGCCATCTGAGTACAACTACATACGCATGGGGCTTACGCACGTCGACATAAGAGGGAGAGGCACACAACCTGTATGTGCTAAGCTTATCCCGGATTAACTAATGTTAATTAATGGTAAATTAATGTACCGTGATGTTAATGTGTTACCAACTAACCAATTACCAATGACACCGAAAATGAAGAGATTCTAGGGTTCTCTGCCATGCGTCTGCTTTACTGATAATTGTTGAGATCCAAGCGTTTCCAAAAGTTCTTCAATTCTTTAATCAGAAGTATAATTTGACAAAATACAATGTGCATGCACACACGTCACGTCACACAGCACGAAATATGCAATTAGTATTAGTATTTTCTTATTCCGATATAAATCCAGAGGATTCCCTTCGTGCTTGCTATTGTCATCGCCACTTACCTTTAATCTCGTTGTTGCTCAGGCAGAGGAGGGTCATGAGCATGGTGAATTGAAGCCCCTCCGGAACTTTCCCCACGGTCATGTTAAGTTGATCTTGATCTCGTCCGTCGTACCCGCGCCTTTTCCCAGAGAGACTCTGGATATCTGTGGACCAAATCAGTTAGTCCCAAAGAAATCCCATGGTTCTGTGGAAATCAATCGGAGCTCTTAAGAGATGTATCAAGACGCCAAGTTATGGTTCCGGACCGGGTGGCCAAAAAACAAAAAACCGGGTGACATCCTCTCGTGTTCCTCATACCGGTCTCTGATGCGCTCACTAGTCTCTCTCTCTGTCTGTCTCTCTCTCTCTCTCTCTCCATCTCTCTCTCTCTCTCTCTCTCTCCCCCCCCCCCCCCCCCCCCTCTCACACACACACACACACACACACACACACACACACACACACACACACACACACACACACACACACACACACACACACACACACACACACACACACACTTTGTGAGCAGTAAATTAATCCGAGTCTCACGAGGTCGACGTCACTGTCCCGTTAGAGCAAGGTAGGCCTACGTTTTATTAGTCTGTTTTCTGGGAATAATTGACACAAGCAGAAACCAGAAAACAAGCCGTATTTTCGTTCTTTCTTTTTTCGTTCTTTTTCGTCCTAAAAAATAAAATCAAAATTTCAGTTCGTTTATTCGTTTTTTGGTTCTTCAAAACGAATTTACCACTCAATATCTGGTTTCCGTCGGTGGGCGGGTCCTCTGATTGGCTAGTGTGCTTCGTTGCCCTGTGCTCTTCATAATAAATGTTCTTCCGTTTGATAATGTAGACAAAAATATTACTGTATTATCGACACTAGCAGACACAGAGGACACCATCACCCACAGTCAAGACTGACACGGCTTCAAATAACAATAATAGTAGGCCTATTCATAATCATTTGAAAATGAGAACTTATGAAGTTATGAAGATTTCAGTGCAGTTAACATGAAGTTATTACATGAAGAGAAGACCTGAGGGCTTTACTACGACGGAGGCTCAACATATCCAGGCTCTGTGTTCATTATCCGGCTCAACAAAACCTAAAGCCCCGGTCAGAGTTAACTGGTATGATGACGGTGGTAATTTTTACTAAGTGGTTTTGGTGACCTTGGGTGACTTGAAAGGCGCCTCTAAATTAAATGTATTATTATTATTATTATTATTGTCTGGCTCTGAGCTTTGCGCTCTGTGCGCGTTCACATCAGAGGAGCTGTGATCGCGGGCTGCTGATTTCCTCACAGCCTGAGAGCTATGAGGAATACAAGTGATCACAACACATTTCTGACAGCTGAACATTCCGCATCTGTTGACCATTATCCATTTACAGTGAACAAATTATTGTTTCTTGTTGGAAGATATTTTATATTGTTTTCATATAATTATTTACTGACGGTGATTACAGAATGCGAGTGTGTGTTATATTGAAAGCGAGGCTGGGTGTGACTATGAATATAGGCTACAGGGAGCTTTTTAAGGTGCTGTACAAGCAAATCATATTGTCTACTCTGTACAGTGACAAAGAGTGTACAGTAACCTTCTTCATTCAATATTGAATAGGCTACTGTAGCCTACACTATACACAAATGGTTTTGCTCTTTGCTCATGGCAATAGTGTCATTTTAACATGTCAGCAGGCAAGCTTCACTCATTCCAGGATGTATTATGCTTTGTCCTACATGGAACATGTTTTGAAATGGATCTATAGTAGATTATAGAAATGTGCTCATAACAGGCCAGCTGGAATACAAAGCAAACTCTTTGTATTCCAGCTTTTTTTTTTTGCGATGTTTTTATGATGTTTTAATGTTGCATTGTTAATGTGTGAGACAGCTTAGATGTTCTTGGATGTTTTGTTAACCTGATTCCTCTCCCATTCTGTTTAAGTAAAAGTGTGCTATTGCTGCAAAATCTGTCTTTGCTTTTGTTTTTTTCTTTTCCTTAATGTGTTTGAAAATTACTTTTATTGACGTTAACTAGATTTTATAAATGGCCTAAACACATCAAATTTGTATATACCCTATACCATTTGACCATAAGACTTCTATAAGAATCTCCTCTGTGCAGCTATTCATGTAGTCAGCCAATGATCAAACTAGTAGCATGAATATGAATTACAGTCCAAGCGGGTTAGGCAAGGCAAGGCAATTTTATTTTTATAGCCCGTTTTTACTAACAGTTTGTCTCAAAGGGCTTTCCATAGCATGAGCACCATAACAACATCCTCTTCCCTCAAACCCTC
>NC_082388.1:24688606-24691106 GCF_031168955.1 Gadus macrocephalus
CAGGAAAACCCTTTTAACTGCGAGACGCCAAGGCCAAACTACAACTTGCGAAAGGTGTGTGTGTGTGTGTGTGTTTCGGGGGGGGGGGCGGGGGGGGGGGGGGGGGGGTGGGGCTCTACTTAAATGTAGTTAGAGTGTCTGCCTCTCTGACCCATGGAGAGAGCTGGTTCCACAGTAAAGGAGCCCAGTAACTGAAGGCTCTACTTCCCAGTCTGTTTTTAGAGATACTGGGAGTCACTAACAGACCTGCAATCTGGGAGCCAATAAAAACATTTAATAAGTCTCTGAATGACTCATTATTATTTCAAAACATGTTCCAAGTAGGGTATAGGACAAAGCATAATACATCCTGGAATGAGTGAAGCTTGCCTGCTGACATGTTAAAATGACTGTCACAACTAGGCTACCATGAGCAAAGAGCAAACCATTTGTTTATACTGTAGGCTACAGTAGCCTATTCAATATTGAATGAAGAAGGTTACTGTACACTCTTTGTCACTGTACAGAGTAGACAATATGATTTGCTTGTACAGCACCTTAAAAAACTCACTGTAGCCTAGGGTGACCAGATTTGAGTTTGTGAAAAAGAGGACACTTCGTCGCGGGGGGGGGGGGGGGCGAGGCGAAAACATGGGTATTTTTTCTTTAGTTCGTCCGTGAACTTACATTTACGTTTAGGCATGGCTGCAGATGTAATGTGCTGTTGGAGTGGAAGCGGCAAGGTGCTCAATGTTGCCAGATTGGAAATGGCAAAGTAACGTACCAAAGGCTCAAAATGGTCGTATTTGGAGGATAATTATCGTGGCTCTGGCAACCCTGAGATCGGTCGCCCAATGACAGATAACCATAGACATATACAATGGTAATAACTAGTAGGTTATGTGAAAGACCCAGAAACACAAATATGCGACGAGGCAAAAACAAATATGCGACGAGATAATGTCCGAAAACCGGACATTATCATCAATTAATAAAACCCCCCCGGACGCCCCGGACGGGACGTAAAAAGTGGACATGTCCGGGGAAAAGAGGACGTTTGGTCAGCCTACTGTAGCCTATATTCATAGACACACCCAGCCTCGCTTTCAATATAATACTCGCATTCTGTAATCACCGTCAGTAAATAATAATATGAAAACAATATAAAATATCTTTTCAACAAGAAAATTTGTTTACTGTAAATGGATAAAGGTCAATAGATGCGCAATGTTCAGTTGCCAGAAATGTGTTGTGATCACTTGTAGGCCTATTCCTCATAGCTCTCAGGCTGTGAGGAAATAAGCAGCCCGCGATCGCAGCTCCTTTGATGTGAACGCGCACAGAGCGCAAAGCTCAGAGCCGGACAATGACCACCGTCATCATACCAGTTAACTCTGACCGGGGCTTTAGGTTTTGTTGAGCCGGATATGAACACAGAGCCTGGATATGTTGAGCCTCCGTCGTAGTAAAGCCCTCAGGTCTACTCTTCATGTAATAACTGCGCCACCTTGTGGCTAAACATCAACTGCTCTGAAGTCATCATAACTTCATAAGTTCTCATTTTCAAATGATTATGAATGCTATTATTGTTATTTGAAGCCGTGTCCGTCTTGACTGTGGGTGGTGTAGTCCTCTGTGTCTGCTAGTGTTTATAATACAGTAATATTTTTGTCGCCATTATCAAATGGAAGAACTTTTATTTTGAAGAGCACAGGGCAACGAAGCACACTAGCCAATAAGAGGACCCGCCCACCGACGGAAAACAGATATTGAGTGGTAAATTCGTTTTGTTAAAGGTTGGGTATGGGATTTGCGAAACGCCAGCAGATTTTGAAAATACACAACTCAAATGGTCCTACCCCATCTTCTTCAACGCTGACTCTGACTCCACCCATTCCAAGTACATGGACGCGCAATCATTCACGAGCGCGAACACAGATGCGCGAGTTTAGGGTTGTCTTCTAGTGCTAGGTCCAAATGTGGATTAGCTAGTTAGCTAGCTCCAGTAGCTACCGCAGGATAACAACAAACAGAAGCTTGCTCCTGGGTCACGAGCTTTGAGTACGTGCACGAAGGGGTCACGCGGGGGAGGGGGAGTGCAGTACGACCGTTTGATTGAGGTACTTACTGTCCAATGCCACTTGGTGGGTCTGGAAATCATTGGCTGGAGTTTTTCGAGCCCTGCCCGTTCCACAGATGATTGACTTGTTTCATTTTCATGTCAGTACTTCTAACTCAGTGGCTGTAAGTGGGTTATGATAAGGATTTCAAGTAATTTTGCAAAAATGGCCAAAAAACCGAATTCCATACCCAACCTTTAAAGGGGACCTATCATACCACCAGGTGTGAGTGTGATTAGCCATTACACCGTTTTCAAAATGTGCAGCCTTGTGACATCACTGGTGGGCGTGTCCACCTAGATGTGTGACGGATGGATGAGCAACGTTTGCCACAGTCCACTGGGTAGGCTGGTAGACTGATCTATCCAGCACACATCTAGGTGGACACGCCCACCTGTGAT
>NC_082388.1:24696106-24704648 GCF_031168955.1 Gadus macrocephalus
CCTCCTGAGCTAAGCCAACCCCACTTCCTGTGCAGACAAACGTTCCGCCGCAGCCTAATGCACCAAGAACAAAGGCGCAGGCAACACAGACCTCTGTTTCACGGCGGAATAACCCGTTTGGAACGAGCCCCCATTTGTTACGCGGCTCAAACGTAACAAAGAAACGAGGAAGGCGACAATCCACGTTTCTTGTTTTAATTGCGTGAAAAGCATGAATCAAACTGATCTTGACAATCATAGAGCAAAACACAAATCAAATCTCCGTCTCTCGGAGGCCGGGCCCACTTTTATCCGGTTCACGGGGACACGCCCCGTACACGGGCACACCCCCATCCTGGAACATGTTGGACCAGGCCTATGAGGGCAAAGGCAGACAAAACAAGTAGCACACACACGATGACACCTGAAAGGCCAACGTGGCCGTAACAGATACCCCCCCTCAGCAGAGGAGTGGGGGGCCAAGCCACGAGGCTCCTGAGATGAGACCCAGGAAGGGGGGGGGGGGGGACACACACCAAGCATGGATACACAAATACAGACAGACAGACAGACACTATTATAACGATGAGTGATCCACTGCGTTCTGTCTGCCTGTCTTCCCAATTGATCTGATATGATGAATATCCATTCATGGGAGAGATGTCTAATCAGCTTAACCAATACCCTCTCACGCCCTTGACCGCACAGCCACAGGGTCCGGCCCCCCCAGCGGGGTCTTCCTCCCAGCGAGGTCTTCCTCCCAGCGGGGCCGGCCTCCCGACCCGAGGGCAGGACACAAACGGAATAAAAGGGCCGGAATGATCCGGTGGAGGCCAGCATGCTACCTGAATCCCAATTATATGACCCCACTAGACTGATGATGGTTCCATAGAAAAGTTGAACTGCAGCCAGTGTGGGAGGGAGGGAGGGAGGGGGGAGGATGGGAGTGAGGGAGTGTGGGAGTGTGGGAGGGAGGATGGGAGGACGGGGGGGGGGACAGGAGAGGGAAGGTGGGAGGAAGCGGTAGGAAGGAGGGAGGGAGGGCAGGGGAGGTAGGGAGAGGGAACTGGAGGGAGGGAGGGAGTTACCCCGGGTTCACATCGTACATGTCCGTCGATGGATGAGAGAAGTCGTATGGGGTCTTTTTGACATATCCATGTATTTTCCCGGGTTGTATTACAAAGGCGATTTCATTGGAGTCCCAGTAGCGTCACAGTAGCGTATTTGCGTATATTTGCATAGCGCGATCTGATCGGCCGACGGATCCGTCGCTGCCTGAAAAGTTGAAAATGTCTCAACCTTTTGACGCAGGCAATGGGAGACGATAAAACGGATTGACCCACAATGCATTTCGAGAGCGCCCCATGCAAATTCAATGAGATCCGTCGACGGACGTGTACAGTGTGAACGCTATGTTCGGTAATGTGGGAAGGAGGGAGGAAGAGAGGGAGGGAGGGAGGGAGGGAGGGAGGGAGGGAGGGAGAGGAGGTGGTTGAGACCTATTGTTCTTGACAAGGCAGTTTGTTTGTCTATGATTATCAGGTAAATCTCCTGCTGTGAACAAATGAATGAATGCAGCATTTCTGTTCATTTGCTCACCATGCCTGCACTTCTAGGGGGCGATTCAAATAGCAGGAGGACTGCACAGAACTGTCCTAGTCAAGTCCTGAATCATCATCGTAAATAAAGTAAGCCAACTATAGAGAGGATTAGTCCACTCCAGAGAGAGAAAATGTGATTGTGAGATCTGGAACATTTCCACTGGTAAGTGTCTGTGGAGCTCTGCTGATTTGGTCCGAATTTTGGCCTGGAATTAGAGGACATTTACACACCAGGACTTCCAGCTATGACCTTCTACTGGGCAGGTTGTTGAGCAATAGCCATAATACAGACCATAATACCAGCCAAGGAAAGCCTTAGGTAAATCCCTCTATTGTCCGTTGTGTTGGTCTGTTTGCCACACTATTACCGTGGCAGCATGCAAACAGAGCTGGAGACAGTATGCAGACAGACAGGTCTGCGACAGAGAGATCTGTAGACAGACGAGTATGCAGACAGATAGGTCTGCGGACAGACAGGTCTGTGACAGACAGATCTGCAGACAGACAGGCATGTGGAGAGACAGGTATGCGACAGACAGGTACGCAACAGACAAGTATGAAGACAGACAGGTCGGCGGACAGACAGGACAGACTGTCCGCAGACAGACAGGTCTGCAGACAGAGTCAAAAGCATTGGGCAGGATGCCACACACACACAAAGTAACTCTCACGCCCGACCCACTCATTACCACATCGCGAGGACACTGCGCCCGACCACAGACGGGTGGCGGAGCGTTCATGGCCTCCCCGGGCTTCCTTCGATTACTCATCTGGAGCAGGCGCCCGGAGATGTCAGAGCGAGCCGCCAGCACAAGCACTCCATTATTAAGCCACAGATGCCTCCTTCTCAATCGTCAGAACCGTGAGCATGATGTGCCTTTCTATAATGAATGAGGAGAGGCTAACCTGCACACACGTGGGGCCCGGGTGG
Source organism: Gadus macrocephalus (assembly GCF_031168955.1). Classification (NCBI taxonomy): domain Eukaryota; kingdom Metazoa; phylum Chordata; class Actinopteri; order Gadiformes; family Gadidae; genus Gadus; species Gadus macrocephalus. The sequence goes on from NC_082388.1 coordinate 24,698,618, forward strand.
CTCCCGGAGCACCGCTCTTCCCCTCCTCCTCGGTTTTGGAGACGTTTCCACTCTCAGAGCGTATCAGAGTGCCTCTGATAAACCAACACAGGACTCTGCTGGGCGGGGGCGAAGGCATGCGTGACAATGGATGAGGAGACACACGCACACACACACACGAGTGAGAAACAACATCATGAGAGGATACACACACACACACACACACACGCACACTCAACAAAAAGTTCCCCAGCTATTGAATCCAATGGAACTATCGACAGACAGACTCACTATCGACAGAGCGACACTCTCGGCTGTTGACAGACGCCAAAGCATCAGACAGACACGCTCGCTCGCTCAAACAAGAGCGCGGGCTCCGCCCCCCACACCGACAGATGTCCGACCCCTCAGCCAGCACCGCTCTGTCAGGCAGCTGGCCGGTTCAAACCGGTGGGAGAGCCACCGGTTCGCTCCGACGGCTCTCGGAAAGCCATCAGAAGGCGGGTGCCAGGCGCCATGTCGCTACGCACGGACCAGATCCACATGTGCTCTGCTTTCAGACTCAAAGTAAGCAGAACCTTTTAGAAACTCGCCGTCCAGATCGCAGGGTTCTTTTGGACCTGGATCCGTTACTTAGAGAATCCATCCTGATGGGATGATCCGCGTCTCTTCCAGAGTTATGTCTTCGTCTACTACTACTGCTCGTCTTCGTCCCATACGGGACATAAGGCTTCAATAAGCACTCTCCGTTGCACTCTGTCCCTGGCAGCATGTTGAGCCTCTCCCCATGACAGGTTCATCTGTTCCAGCCCTTGTGTCACAGATCTGCGCCAGGTGGTTTTTGGTCTCCCAGGTTTTTTCTTTTGCCTGGTGGTGTCCATCTTAAGGGGGCTATTGTGATGCGGTCCTGCTCCATACTCAACACATGTCCTAGCCATCTCAGGCGTCTGTGCGTGAACTCCTTGTTGCTGCTCCGGCTTCCCGTTTTCTCGGACAGGTCATCGTTGGAGACATTATTTGGCCAAAAGATCTGGCATATTCATCGGATGCATATTCCATATTCGTATGGAACACTTCCATTCTCCACATGTCTGTTTTGACAAATCGCCAGCTCTCTGAACCGTACAGCAAAACAGTCTTCGTCTGTAAGCTTTTAACTGTTTACCTTCAGACTTTCACAGAGTCCTGAGAAAAGGTGATTGCACTTTACTAAACCAATAATATTCTGTTTAATTTCTTATAATGGGGACAGGCGTTATTTCTGGTATGCCACCCTATCCCATCTTGAAAAAGGTGAGGGGCTTTATTTTGAAAAATATGCATAATTGTCCTCGTTATGTGTGATGTAATGGAGTGAATGTTGATAATCAGTGGAGCAGGACAGCTGCTCCAAGGACGGTTCCATGAAGGCTATGCTCTGTGTCACAAGGACTAAGTGTTTACTCTCCAGACGTGACAGTAGATGACTGTGAGAAGGGGAAACAGAGACCAAGGCCAGCTTTGAAATTTCATCTTATGGCTACCGGTTCCTGCAATGTTTTCCAATTTCCAGAAAGGCCTTCGCTATAAACTGGATGAAACTAAATAGCACACCCTCAGAAGGACAGAATGTTTCCTGTTATAGGGATTGACAGTGGTAAATTGAGGTGTTCACGTGTCAACACTGAGTCCTTCCTGACAGATCTTTGATAGCAGATGCTCTGTTCACCACGTTCATTAGAAAACAGGCAGGTGTCGTCGAAGGTGTTCTTTATAACAGAGGAGCTGTCAGTCCACTAGATGGATAGACGGCAAACTGTCAAACTCCTTTTCCTGCATTCTGGTGATTCTTTTTGCAAGTTAACTAGATGGACAGAATTGGTTTTAAAGTATAGCTCAGAAGAGACCTGCCTGCTTTCAAATGTATGTGGTGAACAGAGTATCCCTTTACATTTACACGCTTTTATCCAAAGCACCTCGGGGACACATCGACCCGCGGATCAAACTAGCGACCTTTCGGTTTCAAATCAACCCGCTCCACCTCCTGAGCTAAGTCGACCCTATCCATCTGCCAGAGAAGTCTCAGTAGCGACATGGGAACATCTTCCTTAATCCTGCAGACGAGGCTTCCTTGAGGCACGACCGCTGAAGTGTACCTACCTGAAGACCGAGCGAAGGCCAAGCAGCCCAGCCTTTCCTGAAACAGCCAGAGGCATCCTGGTCCTGTCATAGTGGCTCCGTGCAAATTAAACTGTGTCTGAGGCTGCATCTTCCTCCCAGTGGGAGCTGTAATGGAGCTGGCCCATGTGGTTACTTGGCACGGGAGCATTTGAACAAGTGGGGCAACGATATCGGCGTAAGACTTCCTACTCCACCAGCGAGCTCCCCAGCCGAATGGGCTCCAGCCCTTAGGGATAGCCAACCCTGTTCTTTATTTCTATGAATATATATTTTGGCTTGTGTAACTATACTATTATCATACATTGTTTTGGACAGTAACACTTAAACTCTAACAAGGAAAGAGATCAGAAAACCAACGAATAAAGTTGCAGACTTTATTTACAACTTTAACAAGGTAATAAAAATGCTCTGCTTGTCTGCAGAACACCTGTTTTTCCAGTAACAGCTTTTATATATCCTCGCTTCTGTGATTCCTCCCATGAGCTCCAAGCCAGAGACGTTATCAAACAAGGCTTTACCACCATCCTGCCTCTATTGTCTCTGTTATTCTGGGCTTTGTGCCATGCATCGTCATCTAACTTATCTATGTCCTCATCTAAACCTTCTCCTTGTAGAAGACACTGTCATGTTTGTGCCTTTCGCATATCTTGCTATCAAAGCCCTGAAGACGACTGGATCTGTCCCTGAACAAACTGTTTGTTTGAAGACCTTTATCTGAATCTCTCGAGGGGGTCCTGCCCGTGTCTCCTCGGTCTCCAGGCCTGAGTCTTACCAAATAAGACTGGCAGCACAGTCCATCGGAGGACCTTTCAAAGAAGCAGGAGTCTCTTCAAAAGATTCTCAGTGTTTTTCCAAGCTAATGTCATTCATGTAGCATATAAGGCTATAAGACATTCATTATTATTCTTCAAAGGGTATCATAGAATTCTCCCACATCAACAATTTGCCATGAGGAAACGACTGGTTCTGCTTTCCTGGTAACTATAAAAAAAGACGGCCAGAAGAAAGGAAATTGTCTTGGAGAAGAGCATGCGATCTGCATGATAATGACGACAACAAAAGGTCACCTGTCCTCCATTAGAACGCAGCTTTCTCCATAGTTTGATGAGTAAACTAGAGCAGGCGCTTTCAGAAATCTCACCCGGGACCATTCACGTTTGACAGCCGAACGTGGTTGCCTAGGCGACCCCCAATCCGGTCATTGCTTCCTGTGTCTCCCAGATCCTGCAGTCACCTTTCAGGGCCGTCTCTCAGCGGGAATTCTGTTGCGTTGATGCACAAGGTGGGAGCGTCGACTCGACAGCAGACAGCTAGCATTGGGGACGCTACTTGCTAAATCGTTAATCCCGAAGAACAGATGTTTCAATCTATCATTTGGTCGTATTGCACTTTTATTCAACACATACACAGATGATGGTAATAATCTGATAATGAATTGGATTGGCTCTTTTCAAGAGACCCCGGGTGGAAAGTGCATAGCGCCGTGAACACTAAGCTAACAGATTTAGATCCAGGCTCTGATGTGGTGAGAGCCTGGATCTAAAGATTTATGTGGCGGAGAAAATAACATTTTGAGCCAAAGATACAGAGCAATAGGGAGGAGGAGTATTTCTGACTGCTGTATTCTGGATTAGGTACAAATATGTGTGATATTTGAAGAAAAAAAAGGATAACATGAGCGCGTTGCAAATCACTTTGAAGGGTTTAGTTGTACGCCTAGGCCTAGCCCACCCAAGATAAAGACCGTCCACCACTGTGTATTGCGCACCTGTCAAGAAACATCTGGCAACTGCAGTCCATCCACATGAACGTCCTTATTACAGTACAAGTTGAATAAATAGTCAGCAACAGGGAAATAAAGAGCGAGGAGGAGGTGGTGTGTACACTACGTGAACATTTAGCATTTTTCTTTTTCACGGTTCATACTCCCATTCACACAGCGGAGTCAATCATGCAAGGCGACAGCCGGCTTGTCGGGGCTGGTTAGGGTTCAGTGTCTTGCTCAGTGGACACCTCGACACTCAGACAGACAGGTCTGAAGGGAATGAACTAGTTACCTTCCGGTTACAAGTCAAACTGCTCCGCCTCCTGGGCTCAACAGCCGATCAACATGTGATGTTCAGCCAGGGCCGCTGCTGGCCGTTTCGGTGCCCTATGCGAGCGGGGGGGGGGGGGGGGAGAGGAGAGCCCCTTTTTATATATTAGGTAAAAGGTAGGTTATACAATTAAGAACAAACAACGGTGGGCCTCTTCATAACAAATTGACATATTTTTTTAATTCATTAATGTATTTTAATTTTTTATTTTTTACAAACCTTAATTTTTGGTGCCCCCCTCAGGTACTTGGTGCCCTACGCGCTCTGCGTACTCTGCGTATAGGGAGCGGCGGGCCTGTGTACAGCCGTGGTCCAGCCCGGGGACACTGTGTCACTGAGCCGCGACCGGCCTCTCTCTCAGCGCGACCCGGTCGTAGCTGAATGGGACTCAGGTGTTGTTTGGCCGTGACGTCTGTAAGGATGTCAGGACACAGGGGCCAAAGGAGGGACCACACGCGCCGGTCTTTTGGAGACCCGTCTGGGTGGTCCAATCGATGGCCATACTTCAGAGCAGAACCAATGAACCGATGGAGTCACACGGAGCTGGAAGGCGCAGAGTGGCACTTCCTCCCGTTGCCGCGGTAACTGATGTCACGGTGACATGCGAAGCCTCCTCAACACTTTTGAAGGGCTTTTGTCCTCCCGGTGTGAATGGAACAAAATATTTCTTAAGAGCAACTTTTTTTCGTAGTGGGAATATAAATTCATATAATCTTACCGCCATAGACGGGCTCCTTCAGTCTCCCCTCGGAACGGGGAGGTCACGGTGAGGAGATGGAAGATGTTGGATGATGGACTGAAAACGGATGCGATCCGTCTGAGCTAATAGGGCTGGTGAAAATGTCGGGGTTACCACACAGATTCAAAGACAAAATAAAGAAACAGAGACACTGTTATGCTGAGGTGGAAGGAGATGCCAAGATAGCACTCAACATCAATCTGCCAAAAATACTTCTGTTTTCCAGAGGGACAAAACATGACGATGATTAGATGAGCTTCCGGAACAGAGCGGCGATGACGTTCACGACAAGGAAACACTGACCTCACGGAATGATAAAACATTTCATTATTAGAAAAGGTTTTCATTTTATTAAGTCCATTCGAACACATTTTCAACTTTGCAAAGCATTTACACAGACATTCGACATAAAGTACTAATTATTACACGAGAACAGAAAGGACCCGAGGCTAAACAAACTCAGGACTTAGGATGTAACGTAGAAGTTGTATTGAACGTAGACTCCACATCAAAACAAGTCACTGGGACATAACCAAACGTCTTTGGCAAAAAAAAGTGCATGAAGGTGGTGCCAAGGAACGTCACTGTGCACTCTCTACCACAGCACATGTCTGCTGTGTCTGCAGTGGTTTGGTCTTCGGTCGATTCGTCGCCTGGTTGAACAGACCGGAGCTCTGATTAAAGCTGGGGTGGACCATTTCTTTTAGAAGCATTATTACAGCATATTATTTGAAATGTTCTCAACAGCGAAAGCAATCAACAAATCAAGCTTGGACGAAAAAAACATCCATGTAATAAGCCCTCAAATAATTTAATTCAGCAAGAATTGAATGATTGGCCGGCCTACCTGTCTATCTACCTGCCTACCCGGTTACCTGCGTGCACTCTGCCCGTCGTCCACTCATTGCGTATGACCGGACTCTTCCACAAGGCTAGGCAGACATATTGCTAACGCTTAAGAGCTAGCCTTGTGTTTTGGCGTGAATGGTTCTGGATCGAGGCATTTTGTCGGTTGGATGCTTTCTAAACCTAGCTCACTCTGACCCTCGCTTGAACC
>NC_082388.1:24704748-24779748 GCF_031168955.1 Gadus macrocephalus
TGTGTGTGTGTGTGTGTGTGTGTGTGCGTGCATGCATGGGAAAGAATACACAGACTCACATACACACTAGCTGCGTTTACATGGCACATCTGATCCGCACAGATTTCTATGCGGCATAGATCTGTTCCTAAAATGTGATCCGAATGTACTGTATACATGGCAGTAAAAAAAAAAAGTGTCCGTTCTGTCTCTCGCGCACACCTGACACATCTCTGGACCGGCGGCGACATAATGGACGTCTTATCACTATTTGGCATTGTGAATTTGATTTTAATGGAAGCACAGCAGGAGAGAGCTTTTCTCTGCCTGCTCCTTCAATTAAGAAGGAGGAGGACAGCTGCAGCTACGTCAATATCTCGTCCGATCTTTATATTTACCCCCACCTCCGCCGCAAACAAGAGGAATTTGAATTCGAGTCCGCAGCCATGACTGGTGGGAGAGAGTGGTCTCTCTGAGTTGAGAAGTATTTTAACGTTCAACCTGCAAAAGTACTAGTAGTAGCCTACTCATTTACAGTTATCTCGGACGCGCGCGGACACTACGATACGCGAACACGTCATTAATAAACACCCATGTGTCCCGTCGCTTAGCAACCGGCCACGCTTACCGGACTACTTTTACGGAGTGATAACAAAGACGTGAATCAGGCAATAAATCCACTTTCCTTGACAGCGGTCATGTTCGTTGTGCATAAAAAGTACATACGGAGCTCAGTGGACCAATTGCGAACTAGGCCTGCTGCGGCTGCTCTAGGTTAAACCCCAATCCGTTCGGAATAAGTGTATACATGTCGATTAAAACGGGACTACACCACCTCTTCTATTCGGCATAGAATTCTATGCCGAACAGATAATTGTATTCCGAATGAGGCGTATATATGATCATTTTCTATTCCGCATAGAAATCTATGCGGATCAGATGTGTCCATGGAAACGCGCTACTGTTCAGCATTTGGCTTTCATGCTAGAACAACACGAATAAATTATCAAAAAACCTGAATGTGTTCAAATACAAAAGAAAAACACAATAAGACTCACCTTGGGGGGGGTCCCTCCCTCTCTCTGTCTCTCCCCCATAAGACTCACCTTGGGGGGGCCCTCCCTCTCTCTGTCTCTCCCCCATAAGACTCACCTTGGGGGGGCCCTCCCTCTCTCTGTCTCTCCCCCATCAGAGTCATCTGGGGTCTAAGTATACTTTTTGAGTACCATCGTTGTGCAACTGTTATAAAAAGCGATATTGTATATGAAATCCGACACACACCTTAGCGCTACACACAAACACACACACACACACACACACACACATCCTCCCCCCTTTCCTCACCCGGCTCCCCCGGTGGTGTAGCTGTATCCTTTCTGTCCAGGCCGTAGCCATAGCGCTCGCCCAGGCTCACAGCCTCTGTGGCGTCATAGCAACGCAGCAGACTGCGTAACCGTGGCAAACTACAGGCAGGCGGGAGAAGCAGGAGAAGACAAGAGGAGTGAAGGACAAAGAAGAAGGCAAGTCTGACTCTCTCTCTAAAAAGTGTGTTCAAAGTTAATCAATTCTGCTTAGGAAGAAACATCTTGAAACAGCTTGAAGCGTCCCTGCCCAGTCTGAAGATGCCACTTCCAACTAATTAATGACGTCAAACAAATTGAAATACAGGGTGATTATCGGGTGAATCCTCTTGGGCAGGTGTAAAACCCAACGCAGCCACACAGAAAGGAGCATCTTCAAGAACACTTTATTAACTCACATGGCCACATAAACAAAACACAGCTCTCAGCAGTCAGCCTGATGATTTAGTTTTACAACATCATTGAAGGTGACAGCGTTACAGCCCCTCTGATTAAATTGTTTTTCAAATGTTTACCGAAACAGACCTTGGGCAGCTAAGAATGAACAACCAAGCACCACTAATAAAGATCACAGTTATTAGCTTTCAGTTTAATTTATATTATCAAATGTTTTAAAGGTGTTAAAGATACAGTGTGTAGAGTCTAGTGATATATATCTGAACTGCCTAGTCAGAAATGGAATATAATGTTCAGAAGTATATTTTATTTGTATAGTGTATATTCCCATGAAAAAACAATTGCGTTAATTACATTTCCGACTTTATTTTGGCAGAACCTACTGGCACTAATTCCTTCATACTGCACCTTTAACATTTCAATCTTTTGATCCCCATGAAATAAAAAAAGAAGAAGCAATCAATAATTGTTCTACTCCAATGTGTAATCTTGAAGAGTGGTTCTGGAGTCACCGAAGCGGGCTCGGGTACCTGATTAGGGTGTCGTCATCGACGATGAGGAGCCAATCAGCGTCCGGAACAGCGGAACTAAGGAACCTCTTCAAAATGGCAAAGGTCTTTCCACAATGTCCTGGATCCAACAGGAAGGAAGAGAGTGTGAAGCACAAAGTGCCAAAGTAATGACTTCTGTGCGTGTGTGCGTGTGTGTGCGCGTGCGTGTGTGAAAGCAACTAACTACAAGGCACAGGGAGCCAGGGATTTTAGGGGGCATTGTCTGACTCCCAAGGGTACTACATATAGAGAGTGGATTTGTGATTGGGCACCAGAGAACAGGGACTGTGTGTGATGCATTCACACACAGAGGCGCGCCTCCGGCAGTAACAGAGAGCCCTGCTTGCGCACACACCAGCCCAAGGACCCTCCTTTAAAGTCATTAGCTGCCAAGAGTGTCCCACTTGTTTGTCACGATCCAGTCGCGATGTTGAGGACTTGTCCAGGGAGGTGTCAGGACACTAAGGGGTCTGAAGAGCATCCCGCAGGAAGGGAACAACAGACCTCAAGCCAAATTCGAATTTGATGAGCTATTTTATTTTTAACTCAAACTTTATTACACCAGAGAACTCTCCTCTGGCCCAAGGCTCAATCGGGGGGCAGACGGAAGTAGTCGATAAAGTAAAGATATCAGCCAGGCAACACCCAACCGTCGGTTTGAACTATAAATAGAAGAGTAGTCCAAGTCATGGCAGAGTAAACTGAGGCAACGAGCTGTCGGTCAGGGCAGATGCTTCTGTTAGGGGTCTGGATCACGCGCCATGAGGAACGCCAGAACTGAGGGGAGCAGTGATTGGTTAGTGCGCCGCTTCCTGGTTCAAATGAGGCTCACTGCACTACACACATACGCGCACACACACATACCCACACACATATAGCGTGTATCCCCCCCCCACACACACACACACACACACACACACACGGCTACATTGCCCATGCACATATTTGTGTACTCCCCTTTGCATGCACACACACACACACACACACACACACACACACACACACACACACACACACACACACACACACACACAAGCGTGCACATACAAACACACAAGCGAGCATACACACACTCAAACATGTTCACACTCACACACACACACACACACACAGCCACCCAAGCGAGCACACACAGTCAAACACGTACAAACACACATACACAGCATGCTTGGTGCGGGGTGGGGGGGGGGGGGGGGGGGGCTTGGGTTAATTGAACTGTTTTGAGGGGAGAAAGGAGAAGAGACAGAGAGAGATGGTCTGTCAGACTACAGATCGAAACACTAGAGAACAAACAGAACTAACAGAGGAGGGGCAAGAGGACAGCTCGAGAAAATAAAAGAGTGAGGGAGAAACAAGAGAGAGAGAGAGAGAGAGAGAGAGAGAGAGAGAGAGAGAGAGAGAGAGAGAGAGAGAGAGAGAGAGAGAGAGAGAGAGAGAGACAGAGACAGAGACAGAGAGAGAGAGAGAGAGAGAGAGAGACAGAGAGAGAGAGACAGAGAGAGAGAGAGAGAGAGAGAGAGAGAGAGAGAGAGAGAGAGAGAGGGGGGGAGAGATAGTGGGGGGAGGAGAGAGAGAGAGAGAGAGAGAGAGAGAGAGAGAGACAGAGAGACAGAGAGACAGACAGAGAGAATGATGGATGAAAAAAATAACAAGTCCTGAACTTCTATTTCTGCTCCAAATTGAGTAACTTTTGTTACTCGCAGAATGTCTGCCGATGAAAAAAAATGGCAGTCTGGATTTATGTTGATTGATCTACCATGATCTTACACATGGTCTTAAAGCTAGGGGTAGGCAATTTATATACGATTTGTGGAGATTTTGTCGGCATCTTGACAGCAAATCAAACAATCAAACGCTCTGACAAAAATAATAAATGCAATTCTTGAATCTGCGGCTGTCACAGCCTGTATTTGGGGGAGTTGCTGAAGGTGGGGGGGGGCTTTGTCGGTTGGATACGTTAAAAATGTATCTAACTCTGGCGGGTTTCTCCAAGTCGACTACCCTACCTTCTTTAACATACATAACGTTCAATGACCAAATCAAAACCGCTTTCAGTATGAAACAAGTTCTTCTGCAAAGGACTACTTCAGTCTAAGCCACCCAAAACGATATCCACTCCTTCTGAAATAATTAATTCTCGAGGTACAAGAAAGCAGCTCAAAGTACCACGGAGACGCAGCAAGATAATCGATCGCTGAATACTCGAAAAACGCCTGTCTGCTGGTGCTCACTTATCTGACACTCAAGTGCTCATCTGATGCTGATCCGGCCTCAAAATAATACATAAAAGTGGCGTTGTGGCCAGTGGGTTGGACTGCTAATGGTTCAGTAAATGGAGTATTAGGAAACGTAAGGTATAATAATATTGGATAATAGTTCAACAAACAGACAAACAGAATCCAACAAACAAACAAACAGAATCCAACCCTCAAGAGTTTTTTGCTGGCCAGGTCGAAAAATGGTACATTCTTTAAGCTATACTATCCTCAGGTCCAGAAGTTCACTAATGCTACAGCCAAGTGTTTTTCCATTCCAAAAAAAAAAGGTAAATCATTAAAAAAAAGATATAAAATTAATATTGCTCAATAAATATAGCATAATTGTTATTACTTTAAATATAGTGCCCCTTTGTGCAGTCAATAATTTTTGCCATTGTCATGTTTTTCCTTCCACTGTTTCCCACCGGCCCTGGGGTCTCATTTATAACCGTTGCGTACGCACAAAACGGGGCTGAAAGTGCCGTACGTGACTTTCCACGCCAAGGTTGTGATCTATAAAAAACGAACTTGACGGGAGAATGTGCGCAGCCCTAAGCAAACTCTGACCCATGCGTACGCAAGGTTTGGAGGTAAAGGAGAATTGGTGAAACAGACGGTGTGGTGGTGAACTGAAGTCAGACAGAAGAATTGTAGAGAAGAACGACTTTGTTTTATCATCGCCCTTCATATATTTAATTTCAACCCGTATCATGCGTTAAAACTATGTAATCAGAATAATTTAAGTCAACTGCGTTATTTCTCAGTTATAACTCCAGAAACATCTCCTTAGAATCGAAAATGAAAATTCAAAATGAAAATTCTCTTTATTTAATCCCGTCACTCCATACTGTCCACTGATGGCATGGAATAAAGCATCTGTCCAACATGTGTCAATAACATAATATTTTTATGTGACACGGTAAACACATAATCAAATGTCAATTAAATCCCAAGTGTGGAAAACCAAGCCACACTCCTCATCACAATCGTTATATTATTGTCCGTTCCTCTTGATGCTTTTCATGACAAATCAGGCATTAAAAAGGGGTTATGTTCAAGAACATTTCACGTGAGTGATTACAAACTGATTATCCAAGGTGTTCTTAGTCAGTCTTATTACCGTAACCCAATAAATACAGCGGTGAGCGAGCCCCATGCGTAATGCTGCACCATGGCACTTCTGCCATTGCTGGAGGATCATGCAAATGGAAGGATTCGGAGGGAGAGGGTCTTCAGGGACCATAACAATTTATTGGTACATAAAAATATGTACCTTTATGTCAGACCACTTCTTTATTAATTCTGGGACTGTGCGCTCTGTGCCACTGACAGAGTTTACTGCTGCAGCAATATGTTGCTACTCACTCTGCTTTTTGTTGTTAGTGATCCCAATCCCGTGACGGCCGAACAAAACTACTTTTCGGGCCTCCACCTCAACTACAAGTGTCTCCACTTCAACCTCCGTGAAATTTCGCTTTTTTGCTTTTCTCAGTCCTTCTGCCATTCTTTCCGACAAGATGTAATACTTCCTTCTGAGTCTGTTTTATATGCAGATCGCATTCATAAGTGCGTTTGCATTGACCATTTATGGTTAAAAAGGGGCATGTACAGGGCGGAACGTGAAGCTTATTCAGCTGCGCACACTTGTAGGCACTCTGTGATTTATAAAGCAAAGATTGCTCAGAGGTGTGTGTACGCCGGGTTTTATAAGTCGGAATATTTTTTGGCGCACGCAAAACTTGGCTTTTGGGCGTACGTACACTTTTAGTAACGATCCCATGCACAGTTTTATAAATGAGACCCCTGGTCTTTAATGAGGTATAAAGGAGTCTCTGTTCAGTCTGTGAGCTTCACAAGCCACATTTTAATCAGACCTCAAGTACGATCAGCCGCGGCAGCAGTATGATGACAGCTCTGTAGGACGGTCTCTCACACAGCCTCAGTGGCCCAATCCCAAAGTGAGCCCTGAGAACTAAGGACTAAGGACTCACAGACTTAATTGATCTCAGGTGCTAAGTGAGCGAGTGCGTGAGACCACATGGGCTCAGATAGGTATAGGGGATTGGGACAGCACTTTTACGAGAGCACATGTTACCTTGACAACGTTTAATGACAAAGATGTTGCTGACACATGCCGGTTTGAGAATTCTCATTTGTAAGTTTTTTTTTTTTGTAAATGCAATGAAAACAATCGGCTACAGACTTCACAGACTTCACCTTAGGTGTAGTCTGCACTGATGCAGACTCACAGAAAGGGCTCGGTAAGTGTGGACTCAAACCCTCACGCCCTTTGGAATTCGACTTTGGGATAGTCCTAAAGCCTTAATAATTTTGTGACAACGCGCAATAAAGTCTATGAGTCCGGACATTGGGATTGGGCCAGTATCGTCCCGTGACTCCGAAAGACCCAGAGCCTCGTCTAAAGCGATTGTCTACCGCCTAAAGCTAGGGTAGGCAATTTCTTTAAGATTAGTTAAGATTCTGTTGACATCCTGACAGCAAATCAAACAATCAAATGCTCTTACAAAAATAATAAATACAATTCTTGAATCTGTGTCTGTCACAGCCTGTAATTGGCCAGGGGGGGGGGGGGGGGGGGGGGCTTTGTCGGTTGGATGCTTAAACATTTTAGCTAACTCTGGCTGGTTTCTCCAAGTTTGTCTGCAAAGGACTTCTTCGGCCTAGGCCAACCAAAACAAGATCCACTCCTTCTGAAGTTTCGCGGTACAAGAAAGCAGATCAAAGTGCCACGGAGACGCAGCGAAATAATAGATCGCTGAGTCCTCGTAAAAACGCCTGTCTGCTGGTGCTCACTTATCTGACACTCAAGTGCTCATCTGATGCTGATCCGGCCTCAAAATAATAAATTAAAGTGGCGTTGTGGCCAGTGGGTTGGACTGCTAATGGTTCAATAAATGGAGAATTATGGAGAGGGGTCTGGCTGCAGACATCCACCCACACACTTCAGACATCCACCAACAGAACTTCCGCTTCAGACATCCACCCACAGAAACATCCACCAGCACACATCTATTGCCAACGTGCGAAAGGGATGGGACTGCATGAAGCTATGTGACACGTTCGGTTCAGCTGCACTTGGAGGTTAAGGTAGGTGACTATTCAAAACAGCGATACAATTATAAATGCACGAGACTTGCATTTCTTTACCGATATATTAGTTTCATTAAGTTTAGTTTTTTTCATCAAACAAATAACCAAACACCAACATGAAGCATTGTTGTTTTAATCTACACTGACGTGGCTAACGCTAGCTAGGTTTCATTTTTGCAAGATAGGCAAATGTTTTTTGCAAACGTTATAGCCTATAGTCGGTCTTATTAAACGATTTTACAGATTTGTAGATGTGTTGCGAGTGTCAACGTTTTTAAGGTTGTTGACTTTTGACAGTCATCTGTAGACCAAAACAGAGTTAAGTTGTGATCAAATAATGAGCACGAATTGAATTGACGCAGCTCGTTCCGCTTTAACTAGAGTTGCACCCATCAGCTGTTCATCTCCGCTGCGGTGGCTGAGAAGTGTGATATCATTCAATAGACAAAAACGATCTTTAAATATTCGATCGGCCTGTTTTGTCAGTAAATATAGCACAATTTCAAATATAGTGTCCCTTTGTGTAGTCTGTTACGTTTGCCATTACAGTGTTTTTCCTTCCACTGTTTCCAACCAGCCCTGGTCTTTATGAAGGTCATTGATGAGTGTGAATAAAGGAGACTAGTTCATGAGCTTCAGAAGCCACATTTTAATCAGACCTCCAGTACGATCAGCCTCACCATCGTCCCGTGACTGCCGCAGACCCGGACCATAAGACCACCAGAATGTACAGCGTGTACTCTGTCTTCACGCCCGAGTTATTGCCATGGATTCGCCTCGCTAATTGTGGCGCGGCGGCACTATCAACGAATGACGTCATGTTTCCATTCCCTCCCAGTGGATCCTCAGCCATAATACACGTGTTCTGCCAGGTCGTTTCCATCCAAGACACATTCCCTGTAGCCACGCCCCCCCAGCCGCGTTAATCATCTCTTCAAATTTGTAGCAAAACAAAATGGAGCGCCAGATTCGACCGCGTCTGCCCTCAGACTTTAGATATTCAATCGGTGACCTCCCTGTACTGACACCGTGTCGGGGCCCAGCTGGGTAGGGGCCCATCCCAACAATCTGAGCGATGAAACGGGAACGGGGCCATGGAAAGAGGACATGGAGGCCTCTGTACGAAGGCCATCAGGGGTGGAGGCCAAGACCCTGTCGAGTGTCGGGGGGGGGGGGGGGGGGGGGGATCCACCTCGACAGTCAGGGCGCACTCACACTAGGCCATCTGTATACCGTGCCCGAGCACGATTGCCCCCTAAAGTCTAGGTCGTTTGGCTAGTGTGAGCACACGATCCGTACTCAGGTACGGTTAAAAGTACACTTCGGAGAGGTGGGCTCGGGCCACGGTAAAAATGCTAATGACACGCGCACGGATACACGCAACCTGAATTGGATGACGCATGTACAAGAGGCAACCGTACTCAGGCCCAGTGGGGGGGGGGGGCAATCGTACTTGAGTACGGTACAGGGCAACTTAGCCGAGTGTAGAGTGCGGTTGAGGATGAACCAGCGCTGTGTCCTTGGCAACGTCCCGGCCTGCTGTGATTGGTCGCGTCCGTTTGTATCTCTGTGTTGCAGCGGGAGGATTTCATTCTGGTCCTTTCTCATTCGTTATCTCCAAACACCGCTGCTCCCCTTGCTGCGGTCTTTATTTGATACGTGGTCGTGTGGGCTACACGGTCTGGATTGTACGCAGAGAAACGCACGCACACACCTTCGTTGCAGGGGAAGGTGCTCGATGTTCGTGCACGCCACACAGACATGATTTAGGAGACACACGTGGCATAAACACATTGCTGATGGATGTAGACTCTAACACACGCACACACACACACACACACACACACACACACACACACACACACACACACACACACACACACACACACACACACACACACACACACACACACACACACACACACACACACACACACACATTAGGGCTGGGCGATTAATCAATTTGATCGCGAACACAAAATGAACATAATCAATGTTTTATAGAAAAGGCAGAACAGCTGGATACATATCTGTCTATTATTTTAGATTGCAACATTTTCTTTTTGACCAATTTGTATTGTATTTTCTCAAGGCAAAATTTCGTTCTCAGTTGCAAAGTTTTTTTTGGGAGAGACATGCTGAATAAATACAACATGTTTTCAAACTCAAAAATAATCGTTTGAATAATCGTCATTTCAATATTGACCAAAACAATCCTGATTATGATTTTTCCCATAATCGAGCAGCCCTAATACAAATACATACACACACTCACACAAACACAAAGAAAGACCTTCACTCTCACTCACTCACATATTCTCTCACACACACCCACAGACACACATACAAATACACACACTCACACCCACATATTCTCTCAAAAACACACACATACAAATACACTCACTCACATACACAAACACACCCACACACTTGACTTTGCTGTGACAAGAGTAAACGGTGCAATATCTGTTAAATTACACCTATTTTCGAGCCAATTTGGCAGATAATTGAGCATCCTTTTGTATCATTGTTTGAACGGGGGCCATTCCTGATTGGATGCTTCTCCCAGAGATATGATTATTGAACTGTGGAGATTATGGTGGTCGGTGATGCGTGTGTCCATTTGAAGACACTCGAACCTCTGTCTGTCACACGGTGAAACCACAGCCCTCTCTAATGAACCACACACAGGTGTGGGGACGTAGAGCAGAAAGAGGCGCAGGGAGATGACTGAACCAGCGTCTTTATGGAGACACAGTCAGTGGTCACCCAAAGACCTGAACACGGCGCTGAAAGGAGAGGGGGGGTGAGAGAGCACCGCGTGACAGAGAGACACACTTCACACTCCCCGACTTTCTATGGCAGACGAACGGGGAAACAGTTACTGGAAATGTCACGGGGAATGTTAACGGTGGTGCAGCTGGGAAACAAACAAGAGCTAATGAGAGGTGTGTTCATGATCACCAAATTGCCAATAAGTTAAAATCATAGCGTGATTGAGAACATTAGCAGCTGTCTGGGCCTTGTTGTGAAAAGCATACAAACCAATAAGTGTGTTCGGCTGTCCAAAATCACGCCTACCATCAGCGGCCATTAATGTTACAGTCACCGGAACACAAGAGTTCAGACATTGAGGTTTAAAAGTAGATATTATTAGCACACTCCTTCACATCCACCATATTGACGTGCATATGTGAATGTGAATCGTTCAGTGTGAATCCACTCTAAAAAGGAACTTTTTAAAGTGGATTGGATCTCCTTTTTTTTGTTGATATTTTTTCTCCTATTTGTTTCATCTGTGAAGCGACCTTGGGTGTCCTGAAAGGTTGTTAAATAAATGGTATTATTATTCATTTTTTTATGAACACGTCTTTTCTACCGGCTTCCGGTGATACTGTCAATCAGTGCATGTGAGAGACATCTCATAACTCTTGACGCTGATGAAAGCCCTCACCTCTCTCAGTGTTGGGCACGCCCAGGTGCGTTGTGGGTATGGAGGGATCGGTGACATCACTGTAGTACTCCAGAAACGCTGCATCCTTCTCCCACGTCGCCTTGACGACGGGCACTGGGAAGCAGAGGAGTCAGGTAAACGAATGACTTCACGTGTGTGTGTGTGTGTGTGTGTGTGTGTGTGTGTGTGTGTGTGTGTGTGTGTGTGTGTGTGTGTGTGTGTGTGTGTGTGTGTGTGTGTGCGCGCGCGCGTGCTTGCGTGTGTGTGTGTTGCATCAAAGACAGTGGGCAAGGGGGACTATCAAATATCCCAGTGGTTATGACCTGCATATTAATTCAACTTCTTACGCCAAGTAGTGAGATTAAGTACACAGATATATAAAATAAAAAAAACAGACCATAATGGCCCTCTAGAGCCTCCTGTGATTACTGAACCATGGCGGTATCAAACCAGTAGTCAGTCAGGACGAAGGCAGAGCCCTAAGGCACAATCTCACCTGAGAACAAACATCTCCATTAAAAGGCAAAAAACATGGTTCAAAAGCATAGATCAACTGCTTTGAGCTTCCAGGTCTGGACACACACACACACACACACACACACACACACACACACACACACACACACACACACACACACACACACACACACACACACACACACACACACACACACACACACACACACAATGTACACACAGACAAACACACACACACACACAATGTACACACAGACAAACACACACATATCCACATTTGACAGTCCTAGGATGAACCCAAGCAGGACTAATCACATTCATATCTCACAGCTTGATGCAGTTAATGCGTTCATAAATGTCTTCCCCTCTAAAAGCGACGCAGGTGAATCAGGATTAGTGATCGTCACGGTCTCCCCGTTAACGTCTGTGGACCGCCCCACTGTGATGTGAAGAGTGCATTAATCACCGGGAAGGGACACCGGTCTACCACTTGAACCGTCACCGTTCCGCTTTGAATTCATCCGTTGGTGGAGAGCAGAATCTCAGTAGCGGATGACTAGCACTGGGAGGGTGATTTTGCTTTTATGTGGAGCTAAAGCCCATACTTTAGAGCTTCGTGCTCGTGTTGTGAGGCCGCACACACCTCAACGCGCCACACAGGTCACCCCGCCTCGTGATATGCTGGCGCGTTCTGACCCTCTTCCAAACGGAATATGGGCGGGTGATTATTATGGAAATGGTTCAATTTCAGCAGAGTGGCTGTGATGTTGCTTTGATGGGAATTTCGGTGCCTACGCGAGGTTTCGCCAATCATGCTAAGTAGAGTTCAATTTTGGGTAAAATGCAGCGATTCAACACATGGCGTGCCGTGGAATGGTGGGAAGTGAAAGAGTTTTGCGCAACCTTCCAATGCAATCAGTGTAAGTAGATGTTGATTATAATAGCTGCCACCATTGAAATATTTTGCATCGTTTTGAAACATTGTCGTTCAGCAGGAGGAAAAGGGTTCTTATTACAAGCAACATTTTTTAACCGCCAGCAACCTTTGAAAAGACTCGGGCCGTGAGCATTGGAATTATTTTGATGGATTTTAATGTTTAAATCCATTATTGTTAATTAACAATTATTGTTTGTTAATCCACCACTGTTTCAAAGTGGCTATGTATAATACCATTAAGGTGGGAGGTGGGCAATTTTAACACACACAAAACACACACTCACACACACACACACACAAACAAACAAACAGACACACCTCGGTCGGAGTGGAACTTTTCACAAGTTTTCACGGCAACAAAAACGTCTTCTTTCTTCACAGGATCACCCTAAAAGAGGACAGGAAATGACAACCATGAATTACAGGATATAAACATATACAAGATACAGACACACACACACACACACACACACACACACACACACACACACACACACACACACACACACACACACACACACACACACACACACACACACACACACACACACACACACACACACACACACACACACACACACATCACATCTCCCAGCAGGGGCTACGGAACTGACCTGACAAGGAGTTGGATCCCACAACACGCCGGCTTGTGGGATTTATGGAGCAATAATAAAACTCAAGAATATCTCAGGTTGAAGTACTGTTCCGGCCCTTGAGCACTTAAGACATGGACCAGACACAGTTCATTTCTTGTTCATCAATCTTACATCTTTTAGTCCATAAAAACCAAATCACAGCACACTTAAAAGCCACATTACCGCGCCTTAAATTATCCAGCAAGGAAGTCCTCAGGTTTTACAATCGCTGCGTAATGACATTTGACCCAACTTCAAACATGGACCTTGAAACGACTGCAGCATTCGAGGCTGGGGCTGTTGCTCCATCGGATGGAGGATGACTTGAGTCTGCTGACAAGCAGACTACTTTAATATGAAGTTACAGGCTTTTTTTTGTTCTAGGGGCTGCATGCCGACATGGATCCAGACCATGATTTACACGCTGTGGGGATTAAGGAGACATGATCCGGGCAAACCGGACCTGGGACAAAGAGCAGGTTTCTCTTGGACGATGTGGGACACATTACCGATAATGAGATGTAGTCTTCAGAAATCTTTCAGACTTAAATGTCACTTCACGTCGTGGTCCCAGTCTCGGTTTAAGCTGCATTTCCTTTGCTTTGAGGTTGCCATTACTTTGGGGTTTACATCATATTCCCCCTAAATCTGCTTGCTTGTGACTTTATGGGGAATTGCTATTCCCCGTGTTGTGCGTAGCGTAGCAGGCAGCACAGACAGTGACAGGTGAGCCTGCGCCGTATCCCAATGCGTGCCGTTTAATTGACATCAAACACAGCTCTGTGATGACAGCTGTCAGCCTTCCCTGTTTCCGTCACAGCTTTGTATGCAAGACAGACTTCAAAACAGTGTCCATCCTGCAGGGGTTTGATTTTTGAATACAAGAGCCAACAAAGTACGGGACATGGTCTAGATACGTCATGCCAGTGTGGATGGAATGGCCTTACGTATGAGGCAGGGTGCTTTGCATGAGTTTTAACTTAAATGTGCTAATATATACTAATATAAATATACGTGTTGCTGGGGGTGCTAGTTAGGGGTCCGAGCAGCGAAGCCGCTTGGTCCCATATTGTTTCTGCAATGTTTTGTTTTTTCCTCGCAAATTCTGTAAAAGTCATACTGCAGCCTATACCGTAAGTCAACTCTTGAAATGTTCAGGTATGGTTAACAATAACCCCCTCTACCCAGAAACCCACATTTGTGGTACTGCACTCAAAGGTGGCGCTATTGTAAAAAATCATGAATTAGGGTTATTTCTCCGCACCAGATTGACCAGGGGTCAAAAAAATCAAAATCAAAAAATTACCAAAATCACCACTTTAGACCAAGCCTCACAAAAAACATCGAACAGAATTTGTTTTATTTAGTTCCATTTGAGAAATATTGGCCAATAAAGTTGGAGCAGTTAGCCCATTTTTTATATGACCATTTTGTTATTGTATAAAAAAAACAAAACACTATTATTAGGTGGATACCAATACCCCCCACTAGCCATAAACCCAAATTGTGGTACTGCACCCAAAGGTGGCGCTATTTAAAAAAAAATATGAACTAGCCTTATTTCTCCTTACCAGATTGACCTGGACTCAAAATTCTTTCATCGTATTAATCTCTAAAATCAGATGCATCTTTTTCACCCTGGTCTTCTACTTACATTTTTTTTACTTTTCCCACAATTTCATAGAAAAGCCAAACGTCCACAGTCCCAACCCATTTTGCCTGACCATTTTGTTATTGTATTAAGTACCATACGGCTATCGTTAGATGGTACAATTAATATTGCAAATTTTCAGATCTATACACTTTTAAGAAAAGCCCTTAATTCTCTTGTTTGTTTGCTTGGAGTTTTCTGGATGTTGTGTGCTTATCGATAGACGTCTTCACCATGTGAATGAGGCCAAATTTCAGGTATGTCAGTGGCTCAATGGGATAATGCCTTGTACTGTTGATCCTTAGTTTGAGAGATTTAATCCCGATTAGACAGTAATGAACATGCTGAACACGACATTCGGCCATTGCTCTGCAGTCACCTGAAAGGCGAGGCACAGTGTGGCATTAAGGGGAACATCAACATCATTCCTTCATAATTATTTGTCATATTTATAGATCTTCCATTAGTGTGTTCTTGACATTTTTTTCGGTTATATTTTTAATTGCATTCATAAACTTATACTTAAACTATTGCTGAAAGGTCTACCAAGAGATTTAGACAGTTTTTGGGCTCTTTTTCAATCAATTAGCATACAAATAGTCAGCACAGAAATAGACCTTCACGGTAGCTGACACTGACTTCACAAAAAAACACCCTTCGCACATCAAAATGTTTACCAAACTTTTTTATGTAATTGCTCTATTACCATAAAAATGCCTAAAAAAGAAACGGTTGCAAACCCAAGAGAGCATATATATACACGAGGCCCTGACACTAATCAAATGCACTCGCTTCTCAACATCCGAAAGGGCTGTTGTCCTGATTATGAATTCCCCCCAGCCTCCCGCATGTTTTCACATTTCACATCGAGATGGGATTCGAATGGCCTTCGAGAGTCTTTAATTCTCCTCCACTCTCACCTCTCCCAACCACTTAGATCAGCTCGTGGCTCATGGTCAAAACGTTACATTGTGTGACTTTGTGATTCTCCTGAACATTTTCCATCACCTCTCCTTGCTCAGGGAGGTTCGTGTTCCAGTGGATGTACTGGTCACAGGGCGCCTGACTAATCTATTTTTTAATGAGCACGATGCATCCACAAACCAGCCAAAAAACAAAGCGCATAATCGCCCTTAAGGTACAAGCAGTCAACGCCAACAATATCCCAGAATCCCCAGCTTTGCCATCAAATCGAGAACAACACGAAATAAATCCCTTTTCTCGTTTTCCGTGATCTATATCCTCGCTTTTTCCAGGACATTTGATCCATTTGAGCCTTTTTTAATCTGTTTCCAACTAATGGAAAGCAACCCGATAGAAACCCAGGTTAACCACCAGGAGCCCTGAACATTTACCAGACCCCCGGTGATTTGGCTGCCCCAAAACACTACCCTGTCTCTGTCTCACCCCGCCCCCCACACCCTGCCTCCATGTGTGTATCCCATTGCCACACCTTCAGGGCAAAGCCTATAAGCCCAGTGTGGGTCCGTTCGGCACCATGTGCGTCCTGGTAAATGTCAGCCACAGCACCACTTGGCGCGGCCACGACGCCGCGGCGTTCCTCACTTTGTTTTTTCCACAGTCCGGTGAAGGGGCCTCACGCTGTGCCCGGGGGTCCGCAGCGGTGGAACGCCGGCCGCGACGCTCCCAGGGCGTCGGTCCGGGCCGCTGACTGGAGCAACTTGTTTGTCGTCATCCTGGACCACAACACGTTGGTTCTGTTTTGACTACCTCTCCTTCCGTCGGTTTTCTTCAAGCTAAGTCTGCGTCTGGTGACCGCCTGGCAACAGCCGTCTCAACGTCCTAGTAAGTAGATTGGTCAAAGCCTGCTTACAGCCTGGTTACAGCCTGGTTACAGCCCTGGTAACAGCCTGGTTAGAGCCCTCTCAGCGTCCTAGTAAGAGTTTGGTCAAAGCCTGGTGACAGCCTGGTAACAACCTGGTTATGGCCAGGTAACAGCCTTTAACAGCCTGGTAACAGCCTGGTTACAACCTGGTTATGGCCAGGTAACAGCCTTTAACAGCCTGGTAACAGCCTGGTTACAACCTGGTTATGGCCAGGTAACAGCCTTTAACAGCCTGGTAACAGCCTGGTTACAACCTGGTTATGGCCAGGTAACAGCCTTTAACAGCCTGGTAACAGCCTGGTTACAGCCTGGTTACAGCCAGTTTGATTCCAGGTGGTGTCCCTCCCCTCTCAGCTGTGATATCACTTGCGAGGACCTGGAACAGGCTGAACCAGCCGGGGAGGGAGTGAAGTGTGAGGGCCAGACACTCCTCGTTCCCATAGAACAATCATTTTGGTGGTGAGGACGGACTGTTCCATTCCGCCGTGTTTCCCGCCTTCCCGCGGTGGTTACCAGCGCTGACACCCTCCCCACCGCCGCCGACAGAAAACCCTTCTGAAAACTGTTCAGTCGGATCGTATTTCCTTTTTCTCTGTGCGCCGCGTCTTCGGGACGTGTTCGCAAAATGAATAATTCATTCGTTTTTTGATTGAGGATGTTTTGACTTTAAACTGAATATGTATCAGCTGTCTCTTCAGTTGTTTGGTGTGGTTAGTTTTTTAGGGGCGGTAAAGCTACGGGTCGGCTTCACGCAGGTGCTGTTGATGCCATGTCAACGAATCACAGGGGAGGAAGGATACACACACACACACACACACACACACACACACACACACACACACACACACACACACACACACACACACACACACACACACACACACACACACACACACACACACACACACACACAATCACACGATCCATCACACTCTCTCGCTTTTACTTTCTTCTCACACTCGTAGACATAAATACAAAACACATAATTTACATTTAGAAGACACTTCTATTCAAAGCGGCTTACAACAGTTCATAAAAACATACCGGCGGAGTCGACCACGCAAGGCGGCAGCCAGCTCGTCGGATTCAGTGGGGGGTGAGGCTTTATGCTCAGGGACACCTCGACACTCAACTTGAAGGAGCCACCCGCTCAACCTCCAGAGCTAAGCCGACCCCAGACACAAAAACACACATACACACAGACACACACACACCAGCCACAAACACACATCTCAAAACTTTCTCCCCTAGCCATACTTTAGTAATTTGGGTAATATTTGCACAGGCCCAGCCTATAATAAAAAATAATGACTATACAAAGCATCACTCAAACTAAACTATATTGTAGTGTGATACTTTTCATCAGGGCCCAGACATGCCTTGGGGCCACAACATTTGAGGACCCCTACAGAGATGTCCACAGTTGGTACAATACAACAGGTCTTTCATGGGCTGTCCCTAGCCAAGGTGCAAATAAGGCTTCCCTAAAATACATCAACGCAAACGCAGAACAGAGTTGTTAAAAACAGTAGCGGCGAGGACAAAGAAACACACAGAATGACGTCACCAACATGGAGACGATAACACGCAGATCCACATAGAGAAGGACGTTATAGCAGTGCAGTGGTAACATGTGGACCTACGCAGTCTGGGAGGGGGGCCGTGATGGCCGTGGCACAGTGGGCCCCGGGTCTGGAGCAGAACTCTGGGACGTCCTGGAGCTCCGGCCCCCGCCCCTCGTCCCAGATGTACAGCGCGATCTGCGGAGAGCAAGGGTACGAACGCGCTGATGTGATCTACTGGTACGCGGTAACATGATCTGCTGTCTACGACCAGGATCTAGCCTGTGTTATAATGTTTTACATGCACAATGCACATACACAATGTTTTACAATGTAGCACGCATTGCACTGCAAAGGTTGTGATTGAAGTGCTCTGTATAAATCAGATTGAGTCGAGTTGCACCGCATTGAATTGAATTTGTTTGAACGGACTTGAATGAAATGAGTTTAAAAGGATTTGTGCGTTGGAACTCGAGTCTGAACAGCATGAATGTGTAATTTATGCTGCCTCTTCTCTCCTACTTTGAAGAAAAACTCACAACATAAATGAAGTGGGAAAGTATTTGCGTGTAAAAGCCTAAGGCACGGGGGTAACATTAATGATTTATATTAGAAATTAAAGAAATGCTAACAAAATTGCATTGTACAAAAATCATCTTTTCAAAGATAAATACACAAGGGAGTAAACAATCAGAATTGAAATGTGTTGAACCCACAATTGATGAGCCAACTAAAGGGGAAGCACAAGGAACAAAAGGAGGGGAATACGAGTAATAATAATAACGTTAACACCAAAACGACCAGACCAAAGAAAGGACAGGGATTCATGCAACATGTGCAACTCTACAAACACAAGCCTGCACTTTAGACACACACACACCAACACACACCGACACACACCTTTGAGTTAAGCGCCAATGACAATTTAATCCCACCCATACAGTTACAGACCCATTTTAAGTCCCCTCTAAATCCAGCAGAGCACATTCAAAACCACAGCCTGCCCTCTGCAGTGGGCGTTCTGATCAGAGCTGCTCTGCAGAACGACTCAGAGTCATCATGAGGCCACCCTGATGCAGAGGAATAGACTATTTTTATGGAGGGATTGAGCACATGGCAGAAATAACCGTCTTTAAAATATCCTCTGACGCAATCTTTTATTGTCTGCTACAGTTTTTATTCTCTGATGCACCCCCCATATGGGATTTGAAGTTGTTTTGGTTTTGGTTTTTTGAAACAAGGCCCTCAGGGGGGGACGTATCATGGATCAAATCATGCCACCAACTTTACTTCAAAGTGTTAAATGGACTTCAAAGTGACTACAAAACACTCTTCTTTCCAAGTGTTGTAAATAAATAAGGTTTAATTAGCTGTGTTGTGGTCCACTCCAGAAACTGTTGAAATCCTTTAAAATGAGCCCTTTCAAATCCGCCTCCCTCTTCACACTGCCACTCTGCTTTGGCGACTGATCTGAACGAATCACGATATGTCCTGCCCTCTGGGCGTGCTCCAATAAGCACAGCTCCCATATGCAATATCGTTTGGGTCTTGTTGGCACGGGGTGTGCTGTCTAGCTGGCATTCAAAGGCATGAGGTGAAGCATCTCTGTTGATTAGATGATTAGATTCTAATGAGGCTTAACTCAGTGAATCGGGGTAATCGGGTAAAACATGAATTGAATTATGAATTTAGACTTCAGATGTCAAGATTTGCTTTCAACACAATCTCTCACACACACACACACACACACACACACACACACACACACACACACACACACACACACACACACACACACACACACACACACACACACACACACACACACACACACAGACACACAGACACACACAGTACCTCATGTTTCAGGTCTATAGTAAAGTCAGACTTCAGAGGGGAATATTGAATCCTTTCGGCAAGTCTGAAAAACACAGAAATAAAATAAAACGAAATGCAGTCAATAGAAGAATGATGAACATGCTCCTTCCAAAGAGTGCTGCATGTCTGGCTCGGATATTCTTTGTTCAAAGTAGATCAGGTTACATTCGTTAACCAATAGTGCTCTGGTCTGACAGAAGGCTAAGCCCATTCACACAGGAGAGATTCATTGAGGAAACGTCCGCAGACATCTCCTCGAGCTTTGTGCAAAAGTGTAAACAAGCACACTGTTTCAAGGAGCAAACGAAATGTGCTCTTTCAGAAAGAAGGAATGGTAGACGAGGATGAAGGCAAAACAATCAAATAAAATCCATTCATCACTCAAAACCCATTTTTATTCAGGGTCACGTTTAAAGGAAATTCTCACTTTCAAGTGTGCCCCGATTATAGTGCAAGGTAAAATACAAAGGTAACAAAAATATGAATACAAATAAATTGACATGAACAGATAAATGGATAGTCAACACGAAACAATGATTCATAAATAAGGCAATCTTCAGCTCAAAAACACCCCGCACAGCAACCCTCAATTATGTCAATAATTCACACTTTAAAATCCTTTAATAAGGGAAACTACAACATCCAGTTACAGAAGGCTTTGGATGGTATTCCAAACACGGGGATCTTCATATGAAAGGGCAGACCCCCCCAGCTTAGGATACTCCCCCAGGAAATATATATATAACCTCGAGCCCTTGCCGGCAGTGAGCTGTCCCAGCTATAAGGAGGGGATGAAGAGATGGGGGGAGAGGCTATGTATCGATGCCCTGCAGGTGAAGCTCAAGGTGTTCCGTCCTCTCTGCTTGGCCCTGTCCTCAAGCCGTAACCCTTACAGATTTGATAAGTGCTTAAATAATCAGTTTCAAACGTTAAAATTAGGTAACGCTCATTATCAAAAAATGTGGCGGTTGCATCTAGAAAATATCATAACATTTTTCAAAACCAGCTTCAAACCCTTTAGGGACACTTGCTGCAAGGCATTAGTCAGAAGTCAATCCGTCAGCTACTACTGCCGGAGTTCTACCAGTACGATAGAGTCTCGATAAAACAGAAACTAGCTTTTTATATCCTGACCAATCGTGTGCAGTCTGTCCATGAGCAGGTTGGGATCTGCAGCATCAGTTGCTTTTTGAAGATCAATGAATTGAAACACTTCTGTTCGCTGTCATAGCACTGGCAGAAATGAAAAAACCTGATTAGATCTGTTGAAAGTCAAATTTTCGTCTAGGATAAGATTATTGCATATTTGCAAGGGTTTCCTTAGCCAAGGGTTTTGGCTAAGGGAGGCATTTTGAAGTTGGCATGTAATTATCCTTGGTTAAAAATATCACCACTCTTAAGGAGCAGACATTAGTAATGTCAGCAGGGAAAGTTGAATCCAAAGCATGAGTGATTGAATATAACAGGGCCTCCCATAGCAGTCTCCTTGCGTACTTCAAAGTATTTCAATAAAATGAATAATCTCCTTCTTTATAGGTAACATTTTAAAAGGCCAAATCAAGAGGGGCCTGACACTCCATTCACATTTATATCTAAAAGAAACATCTACAGTCTAACGCCCCATCAAACATCAGGCTTCCAAACCTTTGGTTTATCTTTGACCTCCAGGTCCAACCCCATTCACAGCCTCTACACCAGCTCGAATTAGATTTTTTCTAAATCTAATTTAAAACTGTGCCTCAGGCACACAATTGCACCTTTTCAACCGACAGTGCCAGCTCAACTCGCATCGACTCGCCCCGCCTTTTTTTGCGATTCGATCGCCAAAATTAGGTACCTGGTACTTTTTTAATCTCACCTCCGTCGAGGTTCCAAGAGAGCTGATCCGACACTTTTGTGTGACGTAAAACAGGCTGCTGGCCGCTGATTGGCCAGAGTGATGAGTCAGATGTTCGAGCCTGACAACTCTTACCTGGGCCCCGTTTCCCGATATCGATGGATCTTCGCTCGTAAGATGGTTCGAAAGGTGGAACTTTCGAACCATCGATAATTTCTTTGGAGCGTTTCCCGAAACTCCTCTTAACGTGAACGCGCATTCGCTGCACTCAAGACGAACGTAGGATTGTACATGTCCACTGACATGGTGCTGAAACGGGCTATGACGCAGGGGGAGACGCAGGAATGTCGGAAGAAAATGGGGTTAAAAAGGGTTAAAATATCTCCCCATCAAGGCCAACCGCAGAGTAGCCTACGAAAAGAATAGATTGCAATAATATGAATGCTAAAGATATTAAAACACAATTGATTAAGCCTAGGCCGACATATATATCAGTCCTAATCCTGAGCGCACGATCGGGAGGTGGAAGTTGCGCTTTAGATGCCTTCACAAGTCCAGCGGAGGGCTCCAGTTTTCGCCGGCAAAGTCATGCGCTGTGATATGTATGACAGCTATGTTGCACAACATTGCAGCTAAGGCTGGGGTAGCTTGGGTTGAACCGGAGGACATTGAGGACGATGACGACGAGGAAGATCGGTGTGAGGACGGCCTCCCTCATAACTACGCGGCTGGTTTTCATGCGCGTCGAAGAGTGATTGAGACTTTTTTTTAACCCCCTCCACCCTCCCACATGTCACTAAACATTCCCGTCAACGTGACCAATCCCCACCATATCCCAGCCTTTTGCCTGCTCCTTTGCTTGTTTTTTATAATTTTTAATTTTTTTATTTATTTTTACATTATTTTATGCTACGTTTTATGAGTAGCCTATGTCAGTCTGCACAAATCCCCCCCACTTTCTCTCACACATTTTAAGTGCCCTGCCTGCTCAAACATTTCC
This sequence comes from Gadus macrocephalus, assembly GCF_031168955.1. NCBI lineage: Eukaryota > Metazoa > Chordata > Actinopteri > Gadiformes > Gadidae > Gadus > Gadus macrocephalus. The sequence continues at coordinate 24,727,685 of NC_082388.1, forward strand.
TGGACTGTCTCTCTCAAACTAAGAACATAATGGCCCACATTAGGCTCAGACGCACGTGATACACCATTACCAATGTGTTATAATAAAACGCATTCAATACTAGGAATGTCCGCTGGCTACGCCACTGAGGCTATCGTAGGCTAACGAGGCTCTTAGCGTCCTACGAGTACCCTGGAGCACTCGTTAGCTACTCGTGACTCGTGAGCGTTTTTAAGAGGTTCGTTACCAAAGATGCTTTCGGGAAACGGTGTGAAAACTGTACGACGCTCGTACGACCCACTCTGCGATCCACTTAGGCTAAAGATGCTTTCGGGAAACGGGGCCCTGGCATCTTTAAATACTAGCATCAGCGTGCAGTCAACAATAGTGATTGATTATTGAACATGGCAGGATCAGCGCACAAGAACACGCCGTGGGCTGTGACAGAGGCGGAGACACTTAACCCTGCCTGTTTATGCGTCGCGTGGTCGCGTCCACGTCGAAGAGGTACTTTCTAGATGGAAACACTGACGTGCCTGGAACCGAACCAAGTCGTGCCACGCTAGGTCCTGGCGAGTTGAGCTGGTACTGTCGGTGGAAAAGGGGAAAATTAGTACTGAATTGGACACGCCGTGTTATTTTCCGCTTGGCTAAATCAGCCAGTGAGTGACAGACTTCAGGAATACACAAACGCCCGCTGGCTCGGTCACAATGTGTTTAGCGTTTCCTCCCTGTGTCCGTTGAGTCCACTCGTTCAACCTTTCTCCACCAGCGTGGTCCCAGTGCTGGTGGAAAAGCCAGTGCTAACCTCGAACTGGTTCTTGGCTTTTACACATCAAGCATGGAAGTGTCCTTTTAACGCGTTCGTTTTAACGTCCTGGCACGTTGCTAGGACAACGGGGTCGTACGCTCTGGCTGACACTTGACACTGTGGCTGTGGTGTCAAGGGGCCACTGGGCCCAGCTACCACTAGTGGCCCCCTTTTTTCTTGGCTCCTGATAGGCCTCTGATCTTTCCTATCATGAGCCAGTATTAAAAAAACAAAACATTTACCGCAGCTCATGATGGGCCCCCTGATGGTCGTAGATCCCTGGGGCTTCAGCCCAGGTAAGCCCGTGCATTAAGGCGGCCTCGCTCACCTGTGGAGCAGCGGGGTGCTCAGCACCCAGCCGGCCGCCAGGTCGGGGTAGCCGAAGGACGGGGGGTCCTCGGAGAAGGCGTAGTGGTGGATGATGGTGGCCTTGTTGTCGTGGAGACGCTTACCCAGGAACCATTCCTGAGGGCAGGGAGTACGGGGACCACAGTGAGGGGGAACGGTGGGCGTGCTCCGCGTGCGCTTACAGGCCTTCACCACCAGGGTGGGCCGGGAGGGGCGGGAACAGGTGCAGCTCATCAAGCTGATTGGCTGCAGGGTCGGTCGGCCAGTGTTTCTAATTAACGTCATGAGCTACACCTGTGTTGGCCCCGCCCACACCGCTGGGATGAAGGCCAATTAGGGCAGATCGATATTCACTATTATGTAACAGACTGTTCTGATTGGTTCAAATTAAGCAAGGCTGATATAAATATGATATTGTATAATAATAACATTAAGAGTTGAATCTTTCTGGGGCATTGTTTTTTTATCCTGCGTTTTCAGTCGGTTGATGGGTCGGTTAGCCTTAGTTAGCCTAATGGCATGCTAGTTAGTCTGACGCGCGCCTCACCTTTCGGGCGTCGTGTCTGTTGAGGACCTGCAGCAGAGACGTCAGCGTGATTCTGGTCTCCTCCTCCACAAACAGAAACCAGGCTGCTGATTGGCTGAAGGACACTGAGAGGCTGGGTGAAGACAGATGGTCAACCAATGAAAAATGAGAGTCTACTAATAGTTTGTGATTCAATGCTCAAGACGAACACGAGCCTGGTGACACCCAGGTAATGTGTTATTGCTCGTTATACAACCATTAGTCCAGACCGGGTCATTTGATTGGACAAGAGGATTCCATGAGCGCTGATAAAGAGTATAACAGCACTGGGTCTTTTAACGAACCCTGCTGTACATACACACCACACTCCCAGCCTTATGGTGTTGCCTCATTGCGATTCGGTCCTGCTGGTGTTACTTAGCACTAATTCAAAGCAAGCTAACGGCGTGAACCTCAGTCACCGATACCTCCTCCCTGGTTCGACGACTAGCTGGGGCTCAGTTCTTTGTCTTGGGGGCCGGTGTGTTTGTGTCACTCACTGAGGCAGTGCCGGGAGAACGCTCCAGTCCCCGTCGTTCTGGGACAGCTCGTGGAGCAGGAGGACCACGGGAGCCCCCTAGACACACGACACAAGGCCGCGCGTTACCCTCCACCACAGAGCAGGCCAGCAGGGGGACAATGGGAAGATGGTCAATGCTGTCCAATGCATATATATATGGGGGGGGTCGGCTAAGCTCAGGAGGTAGAGCAGTTGTCTTGCAACCGAAAGGTTGCTAGTTCAATCCCCAGCTCCTCCTAGCTGAGTGTTGATGTGTCCCTGAGCAAGACACTTCACCCTAACTGCACCTGGCAAGCTACACTTCACCCTAACTGCACCTGGCAAGCTGGATGTCGCCTTGCATGGTTGATTCTGCCGTCGGTGTGTCAATGTGTGTATTAACCGATGTAAGTCGCTTTGGATAAAAGCGTCTGGTAAATGCCCTAATTGTAATTGTAATGTATAAATAGCCCATTTATCCAAAGCACTTTACGATATTGCCTGACATTCACCCATTCATGCACACAATCACACAACGACGGCGCAGTCAACCAAGGCGACGGCCAGCTCGCGAGGAGCGGTGAGGGTTAGGGGACTTGCTCAGGGACACTAGGGAGCTAGGGATCGGACTAGCAACCTGGCGGTGACCAGCCAATCCTCTCTGCCTCCTGAGCTACTGCCCCCCCCCCCCCGGTTATCAGGGCTGCGTGGTGGGAATGGTACAGACCCAATAACAAAGGAGCACTGCGTGTTCCTCAGGTTTAAACCAGAGGAAATACAGGCAGTACAGCCAAAAAACATACACCATGATGGGAAGGGAGCTCTGAGCTGGCTTTATTGTTTATGTATTGACTGCTTTGGCCTAGTTTTGTTTAATCCATGGCGAATTACAGAGAAAATGACTGTTCAGCTGAAGACCATTGTTTGTTTTATGCACTATTTTAGATGAGAGGTGTGTGTGTGTGTGTGTGTGTGTGTGTGTGTGTGTGTGTGTGTGTGTGTGTGTGCATGCGCTTGTTTTGTGCTTTCACACAATTGTATTTGTGTGCGTGTGTGTGTGTGTCATTAATGTTTTACACTAACACTGTGCGAAGACTCTGTTCCTGGTGACACATTGATTATTGATCCCCAGTTTGATTGAAGTTGTGCTTCCCTGTGATCACAGGGGAAGCAAGCCGAAGCGATTCGGACGATAAACTTTCAGGCGTGTGAAGTTGGTCGAACTTTGGAGACTAGCAATTGTCACCAATAAGAAAAAGCGATACCTCAGAATCTGCCACCAGTGGGAGAAATCTCCATAGGCCAACCGGATGAGCCCAAATGTGGACACTGCTCTGATTTAATTGGCCACAGAGATGTAGTACTTGCTGGACCGACCCAAAGAGACAGTCTTCGAATATTTGTCTTTCTCGAAAAACGAAATAAAATGTACAACAGTGAGCTCTGATTCAATGCGCTGTTTCAGCAGCACTTCCACACGCAGGGGTGGATGCAGCCATTAACAGAACACACACACACACACACACACGCGCACACACACACCCACACTCACACTCACCCACCAACCCACGCACACACGCACACACACACCCACACTCACACTCACCCACCAACCCACACACACACACGCACACGCCCACACACGCACACGTACACACACTCCCCCGCACACAAATACACACCCGCTCATGCTCACGCACGCACACGTACACACACACACTCACCCACACAACCACATGCCCACACATCCGCAGAACTTACACTTCTCCCTAAGCTCAAAGTATCCAGTCAATTATTCAGCAAATCAAAATGAGTTTAAATGGGAAACAAAGAACAGCGTTCTTCACAAAAATAAATATGCAGAGAAGAAAGCGTTCTCTCGAGCCGGCATGAACGAAGAACGATCTGTGGTCTCTCTCACGCCTCCTTAATTATAATATCCACTTCCATGTGCCTACCAGTATGTGTGTCTTCCCCAGGAACTGTTTGTATTCCCATTCAATATGCAGATCGTATTGAATCCATATTCCAATCTGAATGACGGGAGTATGTAGCCCGTATCGCACTGGATGTATTTAATCAGACGTAATGCAAAAGCAGCAGCAACTTGTTTACTCAGAAGTGTAATCATGGCGGGGGACATTTTATTTGTATAGCCCTTAATAACAGGGCTATACAGCACTCTCTAAGGGGCTGAACAGGCCGTGTCTTATTGTGAATCACTCTCCTTGGTTTCAAGTGTGCTCTATTAACGGGCGTTCGCACGTGGACACAAACAACACCCCGAGAGCCCGAAGCCCTCTCTCCAAGGAGAGCGCGATGAACAGAAAGCATGCCGAGCCTCTCCTCAATCCCGCAGAAGGAGAACTGAACAGGTACGCAACGACTCGATTCTCTGGACACATTTTTCACGAGTAAGGGTTAGCTTCGGAAACCAATGATCGAAATCCACTGCTGGATTAGTAGTGGCTATGGGCTTAGAAGTAAACTTCCTTAGAGTTCAACGTTACAAACGTAAAGACACGCTTTGCTACACACCGACCCAAGGAACGGAGATTGATAGAAATAACACGTTTTTGCGCTATGGGCGCTGTGGGCAAGTAATACTATAATAACAATAATCATAATGATATTAATGATAATATTGTAGCGTCCCCTGTCCTAGCTGGGTGGCTTGCTGGAGAATCTCCTCCCTCCTTTTGAGAGTGAAGGGAATTTAGCGAAGGACATGTCACCAATTCAGACGGATTGAGCATAAAAAAGGTTGACTTTAATCCTCAATGACAGGGTCACTCCCATCATCCAATAGAGTTGTTCCGATACCGATACCAGTATCGGTATTAATTTTACTGCCTAAAATGCAGTATCGGGTATCGGCGAGTAGGCATGGCTATGCACTGATCCGATACCATCGCGTGACTCGCTCCTTTATTACACCGATAGAGAACATCACAAACATGTGCAGTGTTATGCTGCGTTCGTGAATGATAGGAGGTGGAAAGTTGGACGCATAACTACAAGAATACAAAGTTATTATTATAATTATAGATCATAAATGTAAATGATCTAGTTCTGAAAATATTTATGTTGTCAACAGTAAGTGAACCAGCTGTACATTGCTGTCACGGTAAAAGAACCCTTCAATAAGAACATGTGCTATTAGTAGTTACAATGCTAAATGAAGTATCGGTATATAATTGGTATTTGCTGATACTCAGGTTCAGGAATCATTTTCTGGAAGGAAAAGATGGATTCGGCACATCTCTACAAATTAGACCTTTGTTATCGGACCATAGCAATCAGATCAAAGTGCAATACCTGTTTAATGGTATTTGAATCAAGTACCTTCCCTTTAGGCATATCAACCTAATCAAAACAACATGGTCGACTCGTGCCCATTCACACCAGCCAGGAGCATAATGAGAAGGAAATGAGACGCTGATTGAAAAGGCTTCTAAACTTAGATATGAGCTGTGAAGTTTCAGGGACAGAGGCAGCTCTGCCAATTCCATCTGCTCTCTGTGTGTATGCCGAAGGCAGATTAGAAACTCATTCATAAAAATGTCGTCATTTCAGGAGAACCGTCTCGTTTCTCTCACAGCTGAGCCACATAAAAACGTAAGATTGCCGGGCTCCTGTCCAGTGGTGAATCTTGTACGCCTCAGGTCTATTCTTCCCATGTTAGGTCATTTGTCAATTATCTTTGCGCGACAGAAGATAGTTATTCGGGGGCTATTGTGTTAAGTATGGAGTGGAAAGTGAACGACTGCGCAGGACGCTGTGGAAATTGCGACACCTACTGGTACAATGCGGTACAACCGCGTGACAAATGAGAAGATGATGTCGGACTGGAGGTAGAGTAGCCTGTAAACTACAGGATTCCTATCGAATACATTTGTGATCTCACACATCAGACACGTGTTCACAAACATTTTGTACACACAAAATAGATCAAATGTTAAATATTTAAAATCCCCAGATATATGCTATTTGCAAATATGTACCAAAAATAATGCAATGTGATTATTTACTTAAACGTTTTGAATTGGCACCAACCCAATTCTATGCACAAATGCATTGTTTATAGCACAACCACTTTAATCAATCAGATATGTGTTGGTCTATGTTCCAAAACACACAGCCGCTTACTTCTGGTGCACTGAGTAAACGAGGAGTCGTGAACTGCGCTTTACACTCAGGTCCGTCTACCAGTGGTTGACTGAGCTTGTAGTCAAACGTCCATAAACGTTATGAAAACCATAACATGAAACACACAACTTTCCCTGGTGAGTTTCAGTGGGCTCTAGTTCAATGTGCTGGTTCAGCAGCAGGCAGGGCTGGATGCATCCAGTAACAGAACACACACACACACACACACACACACACACACACACACACACACACACACACACACACACACACACACACACACACACACACACACACACACACACACACACACACACACACACACACACACACACACACCTCTCATCTAAAATATGTGGAGAAAGTGGGGAAAGAAAGTATTCTAAGCTGTGGGCAAGCAATACTAATAATAACAATAATGATAATGATATCAATGATAATATTGCAGCGTCACCTGTCCTAACTGGGTGGCTTGCTGGAGAATCTGCTCTTTCCTCTGGTTCGCACGCCGGCTGTGGTAGGCATTCTTCTGGCTCTGTATCACCAACACCACATGCTCCAGTCCTGGGAGAGGGGGAGGGAGGGAGGGGAGGGGAGGGTGGGGAGGGGAGGGGAGGGGAGGGGAGGGAAGGGGTTGGGGAGAGGAGGGGAGAGGGAGGGGAGGAGAGAGGATGACGAGGGGAGGAGGAGGAGGAGGAGGAGGAGGAGGGGGAGGAGGATGACGAGAGGAGGAGGAGAGGAGGAGGAGGAGGGGAGGGAAGGGGTTGGGGAGAGGAGGGGAGAGGGAGGGGAGGAGAGGGAACAGAAGAGAGAGGAGGAGGATGAGGAGGGGAGGAGGAGGAGGATGAGAGAGGAGGAGGAGGAGGGGGAGGAGGATGACGAGAGGAGGAGGAGGAGGAGGAGGAGGAGGAGGAGGAAGGAGGAGGAGGAGGAGGAGGAGGAGGAGGAGGAAGGAGGAGGAGGACGAGGAGGAGGAGGAGGAGAGGGAACAGAGGAGAGAGGAGGAGGATGAGGAGGGGAGGGAGGATGGGGAAGAGAAGAGGAGGGGAAAGGAGAAGAGAGGAGAGGAAGAAAATAAACAGATATGTCACTTACAGTATTTTTCATTTTGAGCAATCTTGTGGGGGTAATCATTTCCCTGACCTTTGACATGGAGTCCCCGTAAAGTGACTACAGTGAGCCAGCAACACTGCTTACTTACCGACTAAACTGTGTGCGTACTGGGGATGGGAGTCATCTGTCTGCAAGTGAGGAGAGAGAGAGAGAGAGAGAGAGAGAGAGAGCGAGAGAGAGAGAGAGAGAGTGAGAGACGTTTACAGTAACATTATCGTACACATTGTAGTTTGTCAAACTACATTGTTAATGTGGCTTATTGTTCAGCCAGGCATGCCTATCCTGGAATGCAGGAGAGTTAATGAACAGATAGCCTATTAGTACTTACATTCAGTACGCGTGGCTGTTCATCACCACTATCAACGCACAACACACCTGTAAAAAGGTGAGGAAGAGATCAGCTTGATTTTATGTCTTTTACGTCTTCAGTTTGGTAGAGCAGTGTGTGTAGGCGTCAACCTTATAAATAGTGAGTTCAGAATAATCAGATTCGGACACTACACACAGTAGTTGTAGGCTGCATTACCTAAAATAGATTCAGACAGTGCATCTCCCTTAAATAAGTGGACTTGAATTCGAGGTATAATTGTACCTGAAATGAGTCGTAGCAGACACACACTAATGAATGCAAACGGTTGCCCCGAGGTTTTGCAACCTGTGTGCGTGCGGGCGTCTGTGTGTGGGTGCGCGTGTGTGCGTAATCCTGATGTAGCGGCGTCAAGACGCTACATCACTCCAACATTATGAGCAATAATGAGAGATAGTTCTGCAAATGACATACACTTAGAAAAGTACAGCGTCGCCGTGTAGTTTTTACGACTATCCTCGTAAAGAACGAGCTCGATTCGTTGTGTGGACTGTCTATGAACGGGACGCGTCTCTCGTCCTGTTGGCCGTATGGAGCGCAGCATCTTGTATCAAACGTTAGCTAGAGGATAGCTAGCCCGGCAGGCTAACACGAGGTGCTCTTACCCAGGGAGAGGAGAAACACGGCGAACCTTTGGCAGCCATTATGAGCCGTCATGCTTCATGGATTTGTTTCTTGGTAACAAACGTGCTGCGCACAAGTAAGACAGACCCAGCATCTCCAACACAAATTGCTTCACAGTGCAGATGGGGGGCGTTCTGTTGCGATGTGCTTTAGCGCTCCCTTGTGGCCGTTAAGTGGTATAGCTTAATTAACATGGCGCTCCGACTTGGGAAGAGATGATATATGATCAAATGTAATAGAAACCAGTTTAGTATTAACCGCGGGAGAGGTATCTCGTGTTTATGAAAAGCAATAAAAAATTGTCAAGAGCCAAAAAGGACCAAACACACATCCCTGTCATATCTGTTGGATTTATTACCACCATGCATATAAAATTGTAAATACACAACATCAACATAAATCCCAATAGTAGTGGTGACGTCTTGGTTTTGGGGCATTGGCCCTGACACCCGGGGGCCGCTGGGGGGGGGGGGGGGGGCCTACGGGATCCCCTAGGATCGGGATCCTAGGGGATGAGCAGGAGCGAGGCCGTCAGGCTGGTGACGGTCTTCAGCTGGGCCTTGTAACATCTGCCGAGGAAGTAGGCCATCATGTAGTTCAGGATGCCGACCATGCACATCAGGATCAGGAAGAAGATGGGTCTCTTCCCGAACACGAACCCTGGAGTGCTGGGGGGGGGGGGGGGGGGGGGGGCAGGTAGGTTAGACTGTTTCCTCTTAATGGCTGCCAGTACAAGCAGAGAGGGTTCCCACTGTCTGTGAGGGAGGTTACCTTTGGGAGGTTTGCCCCATGTAGCCGACAAAGTACTTATGACGGACGATCAAGTACAGAACCCCAGCGAACGCCGCAGGAGCTGAAGGAGGGGGAACGCGTGTTCATGAGGGGGAGATAACAACACTGACACACAACACCAAGTACACCGCAATGTACTTGGGACATTTTGTCAACTGCTACGAGGGTAGTAGCATTAGCATCTGTCTTAGCCCCCACCCACCCGTCTTGCACACTAATTGTATCTTGTACATCCTAACACTTAATGTACGCACTTATTGTGTGTTGTACGTCCTGGCACCTTAAAAATAGTACTTAACATTGTGTAACATCTTAGCTATCTTGGTTGTATACAGGAAATGGGTTAACTGAACAATTGTTGGTGCTTGGCACTCTATGAACATCCTTACTGTACTTACAGTGATATATTGTTGTTTCTGTTCTTCTGACAAATGTACTTATGCAGGTCACTTTAGATAAAAGCGTCTGCTAAATGTTCTAACGGTCAATGTAAATGCAACATATAAATTAGCATCTGTCAATCTTTGTATGTGTGTGCCAACGCACACACATGTGTGTGAGTACATCAGTCCTTCGGGGGCATTAACGAGAACTGAGTACAGTTGTTCCTCTATCATTGAGGGATCATCCAAGCCAGATCATTTACACCGGGCAGAACAACCAAACAATGAAGTGGGAATTTACTGAGCACCACAGCGTCTCCGAGTACAGGCTTGTCTTTGTGAGTTATGCGGAACACGACCACAGAACTGCCCCCCACTTCCTCTGTGGATACACAACGCCTTATCTCCCCTGTGTACGGTAAGCGTTTGCAACACCGTGCATAGGTGACCAAAGCTATAGTCAACACAACCGACTGGTGCTCTTACCCTGGCTGACACAAAGGCCTGCACACCACATGACGGCCAGGAAGGTGGGGTAGGCGTCCATGCAATTACGCCTGTACGGGAAGGGCAATGACAACACACTTTCACACACTTTTTCGGCAATGCTTTCTGGGGCAACGGTCGCTTACCAACGTGCAACTGCTTGCCCCACAACTGTTTTGAAATGCTTTTTTTTTTTCTTTTCTTTTTTGCTTTAGTGGTTCCTCTCCATGTCTCTACTCTGGCCTCTACTGATTTTACAAAGTTAGTTATATTTCATGCATCCTTATTTGTTTTTCTTATCTGTGTGTTTTACTTTTCAATATGTGTTTCCAGTCTGTGTTTGGTGTCTTTCATGCAAAGTGGCACACATGCTGCACACCAATGAGGAAATCTAACACCTCTACTCTAACTTCTCTATCTTTGTCTAAAATCAAGTCAATATCAGAAGCTTACGCAAATAAGATTGAACTGACTAGTCTAACAATGTCTACATTTGTTTCCCCAGTAGTCAAAGCAGAAGTAGTCCCCAGCTACCACTCCCCAAGTATGGTTCATGGATGCACTGGGTTTAGTTCTGTATTGTTGTTTGTTTGGGAGATGATTGGACAAATTTATAGGAAAAGAGTACGACAAATAGGGCTAATAGAAATAGTTTAACCCTTCATTTGGACCAGGGTAATATAAATAGTCTATACAATTCATACAAATAAATTAAAAATAATAAGCAAATAATTATTCATTAATAATTTGGTCGTGATATTTGGCAGTTAAATAAAAAACTTCTCTCTTGCTCATCATCAAACACAGTTGTATTTTTCAAATCACACTTCAATAGAATCAGCCCGTGGTCTAGGCCGTATTTAACGCTGATAACAGTGATAAATAGGGCTGATAGCTTGCTGATACATGCAGTTCAATGTGGAGGAGGCAGACCACTTACACTGCGCAGGACACTCGGTCAAAGGAAGTCGCGCAGCCGCTTTTCCCCTCTCTCTCCAACTTCACGGCAAAGAAGGCTTAAACCACAAACACGACAACAAACCCATGATAAAAACCAACACCAACACAGAAAAATTATAAAATAGATGCTGTTAAGCAATTGCATATATGATAAAACATACATCATCGATTAAACCTTAGTCAGCCATGATTAAACTCACCATTCTGCAGAACGCTGAAAAGAGTGACTATGACCAGGAGGAAGATATGCTCCACGATCACCTGGTTCTCCATCGCTGATGACTCGAAAGCGGCTGAAGGTTTTGGGTTTATGAACTAGGCTACGGAACGCTCCTCTCAGGTGTTGCACTGATCTTTTGCATATGTTACCGTCAGCGGGTACGTGAGGTCATCTAATGAGGAAAAAGAGGAAGGGCCCCACCTCCTCACTTAGAGGCACCGCGTCCTCAGCGTCAGAGAGGCGGGAACATGGTAATGTCACAGGGACCGTTAGGTTTACTTTGTGAAGTTAATTTATAAAGTGCATTTTTGGACAATGTTAGTCTAACTATTAGATACAAATTCTCATTAACATGGCCCTACTGTCAGCTGCTCCCATATGGTCTAGCGGTTAGGATTCCTGGTTTTCACCCAGGCGGCCCGGGTTCGACTCCCGGTATGGGAACTACCCTTTTGTGGGTCGATTGTCACCAACTTTATTAAAGAAAACCAAATACAAGCTCAACGTCCACGATACTCAATAACAATGTATCGATTGTGTACATCAGGGCACGAGTATACGGATGTATCTTATATAACTTGAATGCACCATACCCGAACTGTACCAATAGATGGCGCTAAAGACTGAAAGATGAAGTGTCTCATTCAGGATCTTATGAAAGGCTGTGATAAGTGTGGTCCGATATCAAAGGTGTATCAAAAAAACACACTGATTCATGCATTTGTTTCGTCAAGACTGGACTATTGCAATGCACTGTTCTCGGGACTACCGAACTCTACCACAAAAAGTCTACAGCTTGTACACAATGCGGCAGCTAGACTGCTGACCAGAACGAGAAGGTTTGATCATATCACACCTATTCTCGCCTCTCTGCACTGGCTACCAATAACTTTCAGATCAGACTTTAAGGTGCTACTGCTAACCTATAAAGCCTTGCATGAATTATCTCCATCCTACCTGAAGGACCTGATCATTCCTTATAGTCCTTCTCGGTCCCTCCGATCTTCGGGAGCTGGCCTTCTTTCATTGCCGAAGGTTAAAAAGAAATCGGCTGGACAGAGAGCGTTTGCCTATCGAGCCCCCTTCCTATGGAATAGGCTGCCATCAGCGAACAGGGAAGCTGACTCTGTGGAGCTATTCAAAGGAAAGCTCAAAACGCACCTCTACAATCTTGCATTTGGAACATAGGAGTGTGAAAACGACAGATGCGAAGTGAAGACCACTCTGTTTGCTTGTGCTTTTCTTATTACAGTATACATTCCCACTATGTACTTTTCCGTTCTAATTCACTATTCTGTCTGTTCTAGCGTGTTGCGGGTACTGGACTGGATGCCTGGACTCTCCTCATGGATAACCGGCCAGAACCCCATCACCATTTTAATATGATGTGCATGTATTTACCTGTTTGTCAATTGTGGCACCCATTGCACTCCTGACCATCCCTGGAAGAAGGGATCCCCTACACTGCGTTTCTTCTCAAGATTTCTTCCTTGCTGATTTCAAGGGAGTTTTTTCTTGCCCGTGTGGGGGCATGGGTAAAGGGGGGTGTCACAAATATTTGGCCTGTTAAGCCCTTTGAGACTGTAATGGTGATTAAGGGCTATACAAATAAAATTGAATTGAATCAAATAACAGCACAATAAGGAAGTCACGACCAGCTAGGCCTATAACACTCGGATTTGCTTTTCTTGTCGTTCGAACAAATTATTTTTTATTGCAAAAAGTGGACAAACAAAAAGGATCATTGATTTCTGATATCTTTTTTTATAAATTAAAACAAAATTAACAATTGTACGGAAATATTCAAGTAGTATCTAAAAAAAATATTTTTTCTCTAGAAACAATACAATTACAATTAGGGCATTTAGCAGACGCTTTTATCCAAAGCGACTTACGTCGGTTAATACACACATTGACACACCAGTGTGTCACAGTTAGGGTTAAGTGCCTTGCTCAGGGACACATCAACACTCAGCGAGGAGGAGCCGGGGATCGAATGCATGTTTGACAGGCAACCGCTGTACCTCCTGAGCTAAGCCGACCCTATAATTCGAGGAAACATACAAAGTGCTTAACGAGACCTACATACTGAAACATGAATAACTCAGTTGTGTCATCTTTTTATTTTCAAAGACAGTGCCAACTCGTTTGAAGTAGCCTTCAGGGAACAAAACTTACAGTACTGCCACCATCCGTATCACAATAACCAAAATGCATCCATTCATTCAATTCACTCGTTCAATTAATTCGTTGCATGAACGACTCAAAACAAATATAGGTCATCCATGTCAAACGTCTCAAACTCGTTCGACACGGCACACGCCGCCTTCTTCTTCCCGCCGCCGCCGCCGCCGCCCGCCAGCCCGCTGGGGCCCTGAGCCTCCATGGGGGCCTGCCGCTGCAGTGCGGCCCCCCCGGACATGAACTCCTCCAGGAGGTTGTCCTCCGCGCCCGGCAGGCAGTAAGGCGGGGGATAGTTTGTCTGGTAAGCCCCGCCCACAGGCCCCGCCCCGCTCCCATTGGTCCGCGTCTCGGGCAGCCCGGAGCTGTCGGGCGACCGGTTGCTGACGGTGGAGGTGGGCGACAGCCAGGCGGTGAGCAGGTCCTCGCAGCTCGACCCCGGGGCCGTGCTAGAGGTGACGGCCTGGGGGGAGGCCGCCCCGGCCCGGGCCCCGCCCCCGGCCCCGCCCTGCAGCAGCTGGTTCAGCGCCTCCAGCTTCTTCTTCTTGGCCTTGAGCTTCTTCAGCAGCTGGAGTCGGAGGGAGTCCGTGGTGACGGGACCGTCCGAGAGACGGTCGCGTTTCCCCGAGGGCGTGGCTCCGGGGGTCTGGAAGGTGAAGGCGACCGCCTTGGCCGCGGTCGGCGTGCTCGGGGGCAGGGCTAAAGGAGTGCGGTACCCCGCGGGCTCAGGGAGAGTCGGCGGCGCCGGCGACCACGACGAAAAGGTAGACGTACTTTTCACGCCAAAGGCGTCGTACATCCCGGCGTTCTTCGGCGGCAGCTCGCTGCTCTCCAGCCTCAGCTGGGGCCGGGGCGCGCTGGGTTTCCTCGGAGGCGCGGGGTTGGGGGCGGGCCTCACGGGGGCCGCCGCGGCCGGCTCCGGGGCGGGGATGGCTTTGAGCCGGGTCTGAGGCTGTTTGCTCATCATGAAGCTCCAGCGGTCCAGCTGCAGCGGGTTATCGAGCGCGGGGATCTGAACAGGCGGCGACGGCGGCGGCGAGGGGTTCGTCGATGGAACGCCGGCGGTAGCGGCCGTTTCCATGGCCACGGCGGTTGCTAACTCTTTTTTGCCACGCTTTGAAAGAGGAGTTTTCGGAGGAGGCTTCGGTTTAGGAGGAGCCTTCACTTTTGGGGGAGGCTTCGGTTTAGGAGGAGCCTTCACTTTTGGGGGAGGCTTCGGTTTAGGAGGAGCCTTCACTTTTGGGGGAGCCTTCACTTTTGGGGGAGGCTTCGGTTTCGTGCCACTTTTCTTTTCCCTCTTGGCTTTGGCTTTGGCTTTAGCCTGGCGTGTTCGCTTGGGGGAAGGGGGGTCAAACGTGGGATCCCCCGACACGTGTTCATCGCCTTCGGACTCGGACGCAGACCCAGCCAGAGCCTCGTCTCTCCGGGGCGTCAGGTCGGCGACGGCGTCGTCGTCCGGAGAGTGCCTCTCTGGCGTTGGGTGGGCCGGCAGCTTCCCCGCGGCGTCCGGCCGGACCTCCGTCAGCGTGAGCGTCACGATGTCGCTGTGGGACAGGCCCTCGAAGGCGTCCAGCAGCGTGGCCGACCCGATGGACGCGTCACCCGTGTGGCACCGCGCCGCGCCTCCGTCCACGGACAGGTCGAGGACGGCGTCGAGGTCCCCGTCGTCGTACGACGGGAGGAGGGGCCGGTCCGGAGACGGGGCCAGCAGCGTCGCCTGGTCCGGCGCGCCGTTGGAAGGCGGGGGTCCCCCGACCGGGGCGGGGGGGGAGCAGGCCGGGCGGGCGGGGTCCTCGTCCGCCTCCCAGAAGACGATGTGCATCTCCTGGGCTGGGACGGGGAGCTCCTGGTGGCTGCGGCAGCCGGGATGCTTCAGGTCGTCGAACTCCTGCCACGCTCCTGCCAGAAGAAAGAAAATAAAAAAACATTAATACAAATGGAAATGATTATAATATGATTATTAATACAAGTTAATCAAAAAGAAATTAGGGCTGTGAAATTAACGCTTTAATTTAATTAACGCACTAAAAAAAATAATCGCAGATTAATCGCGCTTCTATAGCGCCCTTTGACCCGGTGCTGCATTTGCGTTGAAACAAAATGGAGGCAGGCGAGAAGAGGCTGCTCAGCCCCGTGAACGAAAAGTTCAAGTTTAAACGGAACACCGTTATCTGCAATCTCTGTAGTAAGGAATTTTCCTATCACGGGAGTGCATCAACCCTTGAATACCAGCTCAACGCAAAACATTGGGTAGCAACCTCGCAGGTACGAGCTGCCACAGCCCCTGAAGATGGCGCTAGCAGCCAGCCTCGTCAAGCCACACTGGACTGAGATGCATTGAATCTTGAGTGAGATGGAAATGTTAATAATTTGACCTTAAAATGCACCGTATGTTAATGAAAGACATGTTTTAAATAAAAAAGAGGCATTGAACTTTAAAGTCTATTATGTCTATTATTCATTGAATCACTCATCTGCCATAATTTACTTACTTTACTTGCTTGCTTTGAAATACTTTCCAAAGCATTCGATTAATTTAGATTAATTAATCACAGAGCCTGTAATTAATTAGATTTTAATTGCTTGACAGCCCTAAAAATATATATACCTCACCACATGTTGAATGTGACAATTGAAATGCATGTTGCAATATTGAAACAGCACAACAACGTATCAGAAATACACACATGAATGACACTAGGATCTGTGAAGGATCCAACAACAACAACAACACAGTACACAATCCCCCACCGTCTACGGTGCGCGTCCAGGTGACGAAGTGCTGGATGTCCCGGTCGTACTGGACGACGGTGGACACGGCGTAGCGGCGCCCGCGGTGGCTGAAGGAGTAGCGCTGGGGGTCGTTGCCCGGCAGCCCGTCCACAAAGTGCAGGGCGAACACGGCAGGGACCCTGGGGAGACGGGGCCGGAGGTACATCAGGACTCAGTCCGGATCCCAACGCCGTCGCTTACAACCACGTCGGGTCTGGACCCATATTACAGATTTCTTTAATTTGCTATTTTATCTAAAACATTTTGGTCGCTTCTTTAAAACTGTATGACCTTAACGAGCAACACACGCTTGACATTGGGTGCGGGTCGGGTTAAGTAAATATTAATTAACATTGGTTTGTACAAATGACATTTAAAAAGCGACATGGATCGCGTGCAGGCCTGTACCCAACCTGAATGCATGCTCCATGCAAGTGCCCCGTGAGAGAACCCTTACTCAAATGGAAGACCACAAAACAACCTCGACGGACGAGTTTCATGCACCGAGCTACTTTGTGGCAGGAATCCACCCGGGCGTCAAGCGGCCCCCTTGGAGCCAGCCCTGAAGAGCCTCACCTGTCCAACACCATCGTCCTGCTCTGGTCCTTCTTGTGACACAGGTTGCACGGCCCGCGGTGGGCCGCCTTCTCCGGATGCCAGTCGTCCACCACGTTGGTGAACGTTGGCAGTGGCTTGGTCACCCTGGAAGAAGGAAGCAACCATCTAACGTTGGTTACAAGGTCCACACCGACTGCGTTATAGAGAACGTCCCCAAGAGAAGGCCGAAGCTATTTAAAGTTGACATTGTGACACCGGGTGTGATTAGCCGTTGCGAGCCCTTTTGAAAATCGGCCCCTACTGACGTCATGGGTGGGCGTGTGTCCACCTAGATGTGTGAAGGATGGATGAGCAACGTTTGCTGCAGTCCACTGGGTAGGCTGGTAGGCTGATCTATCAGTCATACATCTAGGTGGACAAGCCCACTGGTGACGTCAGAAGAAGCAGATTTAAAAAAACGGCTTGTAACGGCTCATCAATCACACCTGGTGTTATAATATGTCACCTTTAAAAAGAAAAAACACTGACATAAGCATGCCAGGCCAGCAGGGGGCAATAAAAAAAAAAAAAAAGTTAGGTGCGATCATCAGAGGAACTTCAGGAGCATGCGCTTGGACGGGCGTCTTCTTGAGCGGCGAAGGCGACAGTCAGCGCACCACAGCGGCTCGGGGTAAACGGG
The DNA here is from genome assembly GCF_031168955.1 of Gadus macrocephalus. NCBI lineage: Eukaryota > Metazoa > Chordata > Actinopteri > Gadiformes > Gadidae > Gadus > Gadus macrocephalus. The sequence continues at coordinate 24,745,171 of NC_082388.1, forward strand.
TCATTAAACCTGACAGCGCGCGCCGCACACTATTGTCAGACGGTCTCTGGCGCCATCAACATGTGTGAAACAACCGTCGCCGTGTGTAAATCGAGGTCATGATGTCATTTGTGTTGCAAGAACTTTTTGGTTTCGCCGGTCCTTGCGACGACACAAGAAGTAAACACCAGTATGTGTGGAAAAATCCCAAAGGTGGAAGGTGGTTTTCAAACGCTTTGTTTACGGCGACAGGAGACTGCGTTTCGGTTGTGGACGAGACGCCAACACGAAGATTTACATTCACCTTTTATCCAAAGCGACTTACAGTAAGCACATTTGTCAAAAGAAAGAGAAACAACAACGTATTGCTGTCAGTACAGTAAGGATGTTCATAAAACCAAGGACCAAGCGCTTACAATTGCTAGGTTAACCCGTTCCCCGTATACAACAGAGATAGCTAGGATGAGGAGTGCAAAGGTACCAGGAGGTACAAGGCCGTGCACATTTTGATCACGATTTAGATTTTTTTATTTAATTTTATTTTTATAAAATATATTTATTTTATTCATTGAATGTTTTATAGAAATGCAGTACAGCTGGATACATATATTTGTACATTATTTTCTATTTGAAAATTTTGTGTATTTTTTTTAGGGGGGAAATTCCAGAAAGTTCTCACTTAGTGTTTTTTTTGGAGGAATGCTTAATCAATCCATCAGCCATCAACTCCAAAATAACTCAGAACAAGCAGATAAAATACAATGTTTATAGAGACACCAACATATGTTTGGACGCTGCCTTAAGGCATAAACTTAGTGCTGGGTGATGAATCTATTTTTTATCGTAATTCGATTTTATTGTTTAGGACGATTTTTTAAAAAGAAAATCCATTATAAAAAAAAAGGAAACTTTTTTTTAATACGTAAAATATCCAAGTGAGTTTAGATTTTGCCTAAAGTCTGTGGAAACCAAAAGCAGAAGCACAACACATTTACTCCAAAGCTTAAACTGAGCCAAGCAGCCGAGTCAGAGATTTGTGTCATTTATTTTGCTTTTGTTAATCATTGTTTTTCTTCAAATAAAATCCAGGTTTAAAAGTATATATATTTGTCATATAAAAAAAAAAAAAAGAAGAAATCGTTAATAATCGATTATCGGTTTTGGTTTAAGAAAAATCTGTGATTTGAGTTTTTTGGCAAAAATATCCCTTTATAAACTACAAATACGTTGCAACTTGGAGAACTTGGGACACTTGCCTGGTCTGGCTGACGCCCTGACAGCTGCTGCACTCAAGCTCCCATTCGAAGCTCTGCTCGAAGAGGCCCTCGGCCCACGGGTCGCCGGCCACCAGGAGGGGCAAGGCGAACACCGGGGTCTCCTTCCGGCCTGCAGACATAACCCCAAGGGAAGGAAGGCTTCAGCTCAACACAACACCCGAGGTCACACACACAGACCTTCAACACACACACACTGGGGCCATGCACTTCAACACACACACACACACAAACTTCAACACACTCACACAGGAGCCATACACTTCAACACACACACACACACACACAATAACACAAACAAACTTCAACACTCACATAGGAGCCATGCACTTCAACACACACACACAAACTTCAACACACTCACATAGGAGCCATGCACTTTGCCATGCACTTCCACACACCCACACCCACACACACACACACACACACTTCAACAAACACACACACACACACTTCAACAAACACACACACACACACTTCAACAAACACACGGGCACACACACGGCTATTAACGTTTCCTCTTCCAAGTTCCAAGTAATTAAGTTATTTGAATACGATGTGGCAGGTTCGCCAGCAGACACTGAACAGGTGACTGAACCTACCCAGGCGGCAGCGTAGTTTGGGCTGCAGCAGCTGGAAGACGTCCATGCGGATGCGGTGCAGGTCGGTGCGGGCCTTCTGCAGCACCCCGTCTGGGACCCTCACAACACCATCTGGACAGGAGGGGTTCACAGGGAACGCATGAGGCGGAGGTCCACGCACCCCGTGACATACAGCTCAGCTTATTACTAGGGATGGGCATAATTAATCGATGCTCGATAATTGATCGTTAAGAAATGCGTCGATCAATTTATATTGTTATCGATTAAAAGGACGTTGTGTTGCATACTGTGAGTCTTGAAGCATTTAATTGAATATAACCCTGCCGACTGGTGGAAAGTGAATGGAAGAAGGTTCCCCAGGCTGTCAAAGTTAGCGCGACAATACCTCTGCATCCCCGCAACTTCGGTCCCGTCAGAGCGGGTGTTTTCTGCTGCTGGACTGACAGTTACAAGGCTGCGTTCGCGTCTGACCCCCGAGCATGTTAACATGCTTATATTCCTAAACAAAAATATGTAGGCTGGAGTTACTGTATGCTATGGACGACAGTCACCACCGTATGTGAGTCGCTCTTTTCTTTCTTAATGTGTTGACTCTCGCTCCGCTTGGTGCCTCTTGGAGTCGTTACATTTTGCCAAAACTGTGATATTTTAGCAACAAGTCCAGCCTTATATATGTTCAATAAGGTATTGCTTTTAGATAGACTAGTTCATGCAATTGTTTGTAAATGGGTGGCTCATCTTTTTGTTGCGAGCCTTTTCCGCGCGCCGGCTGCAGGCATTATATGTCGGCCTTTTCCCCCCCTTTTTTTTCATAACAGTTATACAGTTTAATGCCCACTTTTAGCCTACTGCCTTTGTTTGATTATTGTTGTCCGATAAGTTCGCTACTTATTGTAATTGGAATAGGCTACAGATTTAGTCTTGTTGAATCGTTTCCAAACCTTTAAGAGCGCCTGTAGGCGCATTGTTCGGACTTTACGAGCGCCGCATAGGCCTATAACCTATAATGCCTGTATTTATTATTTTAAAACTGTTAAACAGTTGTAGGTCTTCAAGTTAACTGTATTGTATTAATTTTGGCCCATACATTATTGTTGGAATAAAGATTTCATTGATAAAAACATTAGAAAAAAAACATAGAAAAAAGTTAATGATTAATCGATAATTGATCGATAACTCTAGCGATGCTCGATCAAGAAAATTTCTTCAAATGCCCATCCCTACTTATTACGCATTTTATTTTAAAATATATTTTTAAAGTACCCAAGGACACTGCACAAATAAAGTGCATGCAGTCAACAAAAGATTGTACATAGTCAACAGCAGCCACACACGTGTTCAGTTAACACTGATAATATGGACATATCGACCACACCCCTCAATGTGTGGCGGTTTTATGCCTCAACTCTAATGTGGACACCGTTTGATCACACCGAAAGCGAATACATACAAAGTCAATGGAATGACACGAATAGATGATATTCCACTGGTATTGCAGGCGGCATGGCTGGGGGAAATCTGTCGAAAGCTCCAAAACAGTCAATAGCTCAAGTTGAAATATTTGCACTTTCCCGTGGATTTGGCTTGATCCTCTCACTATTTGAGTTCAGATCATGTCACCTTAATTGTACGACGTGCTATGTGAACATGTATTACACTTTACATAACCGGAAAACTCGTTGAAAGTCATGACAGACTGGTTATAACATTTGTGTTCATTTGTGTTTCCCCTAGCACTGTTTTGATAAGGCGGCCGCCTTAACAACGATACTTCCCCGCCCTGACGACCATTGTGTGTGTGTATATATATATAAATTATTTATTTATTTTCATAATTATTTTTTAATTATTATGCATTAACAAAGTAGAAAACTCTCGTAGGGAAAGAAAACATATTTCTATCAGGCATAAAAAATAAAGATAAATAATGCATCGGTAATACTGTTTACAACAATGGTCGTTCCATAAAGCTTTTTGAATGGAATTGAAACAGAGAAACTGAGAAACTGAGAAACACCCCCCCCCCCCCCCCCCCCCCGAAACACTGAAAGTGATGCACAGAGATGTACGCATTCTCACATGAACAAGAGCTACACTGCAGGGTAATGTAACCCTGTAGCCTCATTGCACCCCCCCCTCCAAACGCACAATGAGGAATTAAACAACTCGTCTGAATCTGGGTAAGACAGGCCAACACTTGTTGCAGTTTTCTCGGCGTATTGCTTCAAATAATTTATTCTCAGTTTCTATCATCCAAGCGGTTGCTTTAAAATAACATCCTTCCAGCAGTACACACATTATTCCCTCCTACAGCAGAGTACTCGCTGAACAGCTGAGTTTATACGTTTATGAACCGATATCGTTTTGTACTCCCCTGCTGTATTCTGAAACGGGGGACCTGTACAAACTAGGGCTGAACGATTAATCAAACTCAAACAGACATTGTGATGTAAAGGAACACGATTTGCATTATTTATTTTTTGATTTGTTACTGTAACTGTTTGGAGATCATCAAGAGTCTTATTAGGGGTCCAAGCCAACAGATTGGATCCCTATTGTTTTTGTAAGGATTATTATTATTAGGGGTCCAAGCCAACAGATTGGATCCCTATTGTTTTTGTAAGGATTTTTTTTATTATTATTATACTACCTCCCCCTAGAAGTGGTACCACAGCCCAAACCGTAAATGTTGCCGACACGCCAATTGCATGACTAGATCCAGGTACGGCACCGCTACTCAGATAACCAAATCCAGACACGGCGGTCACTAGGTGGCGCTATACCAGGGAAAACGCGTTTGGGGCTATAACTCCCACACCGAACCTCCCACAGTCAAAAACTTGTACCCACTTATTCACTGGAGTCTGCTGCATCTTTTGGCATAGGCCACGCCCATTTGCGTCTATAATTTTTTTTCGCTAAATCGCGAAAACCGCACAACAGTTTTTTAGCTACTCCTGCCACATTTCTTGACCAATCGACACCAAACTTTGCACACGGCATCTTCAGACGCACACGCAAAGAAACAATAGACAGTTTTTTGATCCGACCTTCGACGACGAAATGGTAGCATTTTGAATATTTGTTTATTAGCTAAATTAGACGTGAAAAATCAAAAATCCAAAAATATCAAAGATTAGACATCGGATCAAGTCCAAATTTTACACACATGTTGGGGCTATCCTTACTGTCGTTCGATAAAAAATTCGGAAAATGTCGCCATTAGGGGGCGCAAGAAACGAGGAAATTGTATATCTTCTAATTGGCCAAAGGAATGTTCTTCAAACTATAAGGGAACCATCAAGGGGAAAACCCGAGTCTATATAAAAAATATGGCCAACAATTATTAATGTGGGCAGGAGTTATTTGGAAAAGGAAAATTGTCTTCGGAAATTTCGCCACAAGGCGGCGCCAAAAAACTAAGACATTGTATGTCTCTTAATTTGCCAATGGAATGTTCTGAAAACGCGTTTTGGGCTATAACTCCCACACCGAACCTCCCACAGTCAAAACCTTTATATCCACAGATTCACTGGAGTCAGCTGCAACTTTTGGCACACGCCGTGCCCATTTGTTTTGAACACATGCTTCGCGTTGTGCCGGCGAAATGCACATTTCTTGTCGCGTTGTGCCGGCGAAATGCACACTTCTTGTTATACTTCCCGCGGTGAAAGTGGTACTACAGCCCAAACCGTAAATGGTGCACACGCGCCAATTACATGACTAGATCCAGGTCCGGCACCGCTACTCAGATAACCAAATCCATACACGCCGGTCCCTAGGTGGCGCTATACCAAGGAATACACGTTTGGGGCTATAACTCCCACACCGAACCTCCCAGAGTCCAAAAACTTGTACACACAGATGCACTGGAGTCTGCTGCATCTTTTGGCCTGGGCCACGCCCATTTGCGTCTATGAATATTTTTCGCTAAATCGCGAAAACCGCAAATCTGTATTTTCGCTACTCCCACATTTCTTGACCAATCAACACCAAACTTTGCCCACGGCATCGTCAGACGCACACGCAAAGAAATTATAGACAGTTTTTTGATCCGACCTTCGACGACAAAACGGTAGAGTTTTGAATATTTGTTTATTAGCTAAATTAGACGTGGAAAATTAAAAATCCAAAAAAAATCCAAAATTAGACATTGGATCGAGTCCAAATTCTACACACATGTCGGTGCTAACCTTAATGATGTTCGATAAAAATGACGGAAAATTTCGCCATTAGGGGGCGCAATAAACAAGGAAATTGTATATCTTCTACAAAATTTCGCCGCGAAAACGCTACACTGACTTCTCGCTACTCCTACCACAGTCAAATCCTTTGTATCCACAGGTTCAGGGTAGCGTTTTGAACACATGCTTCGCATTGTGCCGGCGAAATGCACATTTCTTGTCGCGTTGTGCCGGCGAAATGCACACTTCTTGGACCCCTGCATAACTGCTTGCAGTTCTAGTTATTCTTACCCCCCTGAAAGTGGTACTACAGCCCAAACCGTAAATGGTGCCGACACGCGAATTGCATGACTAGATCCAGATCTGTTCGGACTCAGCAGACGACAAAATCCAGACACGCCGGTCACTAGGTGGCGCTATACCCAGGAATACGCGTTTGGGGCTATAACTCTCACACCGAACCTCCCACAGTCAAAAACTTGTACGCACATATTCACTGGACTCTGCTGCATCTTTTGGCATAGGCCACGCCCATTTGCGTCCATAATTTTTTTTCGCAAAATCGCGAAAACCGCAAAACTGTTTTTTCGCTACTCCTCCCACATTTCTTGACCAATCAACACCAAACTTTGCACACAACATCTTCAGACGCACACGCAAAGAAATCATAGACAGTTTTTTGATCCGACCTTCGACGACGAAACGGTAGAGTTTTGAATATTTGTTTATTAGCTAAATTAGACGTAGAAAATTAAAAATTAAAAAATATCCAAAATTAGACATCGGATCGAGTCCAAATTCTACACACATGTCGGTGCTAACCTTAATGACGTTCAATAAAAAAATCGGAAAATTTCGCCATTAGGGGGCGCAATAAACGAGGAAATTGTATATATTCTACAAAATTTCGCCGCGAAAACGCTACACTGACTTCTCGTTAGGGGTCCAAGCCAACAGGTTGGAACCCTATTGTTTTTGTAGGGATTATTAGGGGTCCAAGCCAACAGATTGGATCCCTATTGTTTTTGTAAGGATTTTTTTTATTAGGGGTCCAAGCCAACAGGTTGGATCCCTATTGTTTTTGTAAGGATTTTTCTTTTTAGGGGTCCAAGCCAACAGATTGGATCCCTATTGTTTTTGTAGTGTTTATTTTTAGGGGTCCAAGCCAACAGGTTGGAACCCTATTGTTTTTGTAAGGATTTTTAGGGGTCCAAGCCAACAGGTTGGAACCCTATTGTTTTTGTAAGGATTATTATTAGGGGTCCAAGCCAACAGGTTGGATCCCTATTGTTTTTGTAAGGATTATTATTAGGGGTCCAAGCCAACAGGTTGGATCCCTATTGTTTTTGTAAGGATTTTTTTTATTATTATTATTATACTTCCTACCAAGAAAGTGGTACCACAGCCCAAACCGTAAATGGTGCCGACACGCGAATTGCATGACTTGATCCAGGTACGTGAAGACTATGCAGACGACAAAATCCAGACCTGCCGGTCACTAGGTGGCGCTATACCAAGGAATACGCGTTTGGGGCTATAACTCCCACACCGAACCTCCCACAGTCAAAAACTTGTACCCACATATTCACTGGAGTCTGCTGCATCTTTTGGCATAGGCCACGCCCATTTGCGTCTATAATTTTTTTTCGCAAAATCGCGAATACCGCAAAACTGTTTTTTCGCTACTCATCCCACATTTCTTGACCAATTTACACAAAACTTTGCACACGACATCTTAAGAGGCACACGAAAATAAAAAATGGAACACTTTTTTGATCCGAGCTTCGACGACGAAACGGTAGCGTTTTGAATATTGCTTTATAAGCTACATTAAACGTGGAATATCAAAAATCCCAAAAATACCAAAATTAGACATCGGATCGAGTCCAAATTTTTGACACATGTCGATGCTCCCCTTAATGGCGTTCGATAAAATATTCGGAAATTTCCGCCATAAGGGGGCGCAATAAACGAGGAAATTGTATATCTTCTAATTGGCAAAAGGAATGTTCTTCAAACTCAAGGGAAACCATCAAGGGGCAATCCCGAGTCTATATACAAAATATGGCCAAGAATTATTAATGTGGGCGGGAGTTATTTGGCAAAGGAAAATTGTCTTTGGAAAATTTCGCCACAAGGGGTCGCAAAAAAACGACGAAATAATATATCTCCTAACTGGCCAATGGAATGTTCTGAAAACGCGTTTTGGGCTATAACTCCCACACCGAACCTCCCACAGTCAAAACCTTTATATCCACAGATTCACTGGAGTCACTTGCATCTTTTGGCATAGGCCAAGCCCATTTGTTTTGAACACATGCTTCGCGTTGTGCCGGCGAAATGCACATTTCTTGTCGCGTTGTGCCGGCGAAATGCACACTTCTTGGACCCCTGCATAATTATTCTTACCTCCTTAAAAGTGGGCCCACACCCCAAATCGTAAATGGTGCCGACACGCGAATTGCATGACTAGATCCAGATCTCTTCGGACTACGCAGACGACAAAATCCAGACACGCCGAACACTAGGTGGCGCTATACCAAGGGAAAACGCGTTTGGGGCTATAACTCCCACACCGAACCTCCCACATGCAAAAACTTGTACCCACATATTCACTGGAGTCTGCTGCATCTTTTGGCATAGGCCACGCCCATTTGCGTCTATAATTATTTTTCGCAAAATCGCGAAAACCGCAAAACTGTATTTTCGCTACTCCTCCCGCATTTCTTGACCAATCAACACCAAACTTTGCACACGACATCTTAAGACGCACACGAAAATAAATACTCAAACTCTTTTTTGATCCAACCTTCGACGACGAAACGGTAGCGTTTTGAATATTTGTTTATTAGCTATGTTTTACGTCGAAACGCAAAAATTAACAAAATAGCAAAATTAGACATCGGATCATGTCCAACTTTTAGACGCATGTCGGTGATACCCTTAAGGTCGTTCGATAAAAAAATCGGAAAATCTCGCCATAAGGGGGCGCAATAAACGAGGAAATTGTATATCTTCTAATTGGCCTAAGGAATGTTCTTCAAACTCGAGGGAAACCATCAAGGGGCAATCCCGAGTCTATATAGAAAATATGGCCAAGAATTATTAATGTGGGCTGGAGTTATTTGGAAAAGGAAAATTGTCTTCGGAAATTTCGCCACAAGGCGGCGCCAAAAAACGACGACATTGTATGTCTCCTAATTTGCCAATGGAATGTTCTGAAAACGCGTTTTGGGCTATAACTCCCACACCGAACCTCCCACAGTCAAAACCTTTATATCCACAGATTCACTGGAGTCAGCTGCAACTTTTGGCACACGCCGTGCCCATTTGTTTTGAACACATGCTTCGCGTTGTGCCGGCGAAATGCACACTTCTTGGACCCCTGCATAACTGCTTGCAGTTCTAGTTAGGGGTCCAAGCCAACAGGTTGGAACCCTATTGTTTTTGTAAGAATTTTTTTAGGGGTCCAAGCCAACAGGTTGGATCCCTATTGTTTTTGTAAGGATTTTTCCTATTATACTTACCTCCCTAAAAGTGTGCCCACAGCCCAAACCGTAAATGGTGCAGACACGCCAATTGCATGACTAGATCCAGATCTCTTCGGACTACGCAGACGACAAAATCCGGACACTCCGGTCACTAGGTGGCGCTATACCAAGGAATACGCGTTTGGGGCTATAACTCCCACACCGAACCTCCCACAGTCAAAAACTTGTACCCACATATTCACTGGAGTCTGCTGCATCTTTTGGCCTAGGCCACGCCCATTTGCGTCTATAAATTTTTTTCGCAAAATCGCGAAAACCGCAAAATTGTTTTTTCGCTACTCCTCCCACATTTCTTGACCAATTGACACCAAACTTTGCACACGGCATCTTCAGACGAACACAAAAAAATAAATTCGAACACTTTTTTGATCCGACCTTCGACGACGAAACGGTAGCGTTTTGAGTATTGGTTCATGAGCAAAACTAGACGTGGAAAATCGAAAATCCACAAAAATCCAGAATTAGACATCGGATCAAGTCCAAATGTTACACACATGTCGGTGCTAACCTAAATGTCGTTCGATAAAAAAATCGTAAATTTTCGCCACGAGGAAAATTCTCTTCGGAAAATTTCACCACAAGGCGGCGCCAGAAAACGACGACATTGTATATCTCCTAATTGGCCAATGGAATGTTCTGAAAACGCGTTTTGGGCTATAACTCCCACACCGAAGCTCCCACAGTAAAAACCTTTCTATCCACAGATTCACTGGAGTCAGTTGCATCTTTTGGCATAGGCCACGCACATTTGTTTTGAACACATGCTTCGCGTTGTGCCGGCGAAATGCACACTTCTTGGACCCCTGCATAACTGCTTGCAGTTCTAGTTTATTATTATTCCAGCACCTAGAAGTGGTACCACACCCCAAACCGTAAATGGTGCCGACACGCCAATTGCATGACTAGATCCAGGTCCGTGAGGTGACGGCAGACGACAAAATCCAGACACGCCGGCCACTAGGTGGCGCTATACCAAGGGAAAACGCGTTTGGGGCTATAACTCCCACACCGAACCTTCCACAGTCAAGAACTTGCACACACATATTCACTGGAGTGTGCTGCATCTTTTGGCCTAGGCCACGCCCATTTGCGTCTATGAATATTTTTCGCTAAATCGCGAAAACCGCAAAACTGTTTTTTCCCTACTCCTCCCACAATTCTTGACCAATCAACACCAAACTTTGCACACGGCATCTTCAGACGCACACGCAAAGAAATAATAGACAGTTTTTTGATCCGACCTTCGACGACGAAACGGTAGCGTTTTGAATATTGGTTTATTAGCTAAATTAGACGTGAAAAATCAAAAATCTAAAAAACCCAAAAATTAGATATCCCATCGAGTCCAAAATTGACACACATGTCGGTGCTAACCTTAATGACGTTCGATAAAAATTTCGGAAAATTTCGCCATTAGGGGGCGCAATAAACGAGGAAATTGTTTATCTTCGACAAAATCTCGCCGCGAAAACGCTACACTGACTTCTCGCTACTCCTACCACAGTCTAATCCTTTGTATCCACAGGTTCAGGGTAGCGTTTTGAACACATGCTTCGCGTTGTGCCGGCGAAATGCCCATTTCTTGTCGCGTTGTGCCGGCGAAATGCACACTTCTTGGACCCCTGCATAACTGCTTGCAGTTCTAGTTAGGGGTCCAAGCCAACAGGTTGGATCCCTATTGTTTTTGTAAGGATTTTTAGGGGTCCAAGCCAACAGGTTGGATCCCTATTGTTTTTGTAAGGATTTTTCCTATTATACTTACCTCCCTAAAAGTGTGCCCACAGCCCAAACCGTAAATGGTGCAGACACGCCAATTGCATGACTAGATCCAGATCTCTTCGGACTACGCAGACGACAAAATCCGGACACTCCGGTCACTAGGTGGCGCTATACCAAGGAATACGCGTTTGGGGCTATAACTCCCACACCGAACCTCCCACAGTCAAAAACTTGTACCCACATATTCACTGGAGTCTGCTGCATCTTTTGGCCTAGGCCACGCCCATTTGCGTCTATAAATTTTTTTCGCAAAATCGCGAAAACCGCAAAATTGTTTTTTCGCTACTCCTCCCACATTTCTTGACCAATTGACACCAAACTTTGCACACGGCATCTTCAGACGAACACAAAAAAATAAATTCGAACACTTTTTTGATCCGACCTTCGACGACGAAACGGTAGCGTTTTGAGTATTGGTTCATGAGCAAAACTAGACGTGGAAAATCGAAAATCCACAAAAATCCAGAATTAGACATCGGATCAAGTCCAAATGTTACACACATGTCGGTGCTAACCTAAATGTCGTTCGATAAAAAAATCGTAAATTTTCGCCACGAGGAAAATTCTCTTCGGAAAATTTCACCACAAGGCGGCGCCAGAAAACGACGACATTGTATATCTCCTAATTGGCCAATGGAATGTTCTGAAAACGCGTTTTGGGCTATAACTCCCACACCGAAGCTCCCACAGTAAAAACCTTTCTATCCACAGATTCACTGGAGTCAGTTGCATCTTTTGGCATAGGCCACGCACATTTGTTTTGAACACATGCTTCGCGTTGTGCCGGCGAAATGCACACTTCTTGGACCCCTGCATAACTGCTTGCAGTTCTAGTTCTTATTATTATTCTTACCTCCTTAAAAGTGGGCCCACACCCCAAACCGTAAATGGTGCCGACACGCGAATTGCATGACTAGATCCAGATCTCTTCGGACTACGCAGACGACAAAATCCAGACACGCCGAACACTAGGTGGCGCTATACCAAGGGAAAACGCGTTTGGGGCTATAACTCCCACACCGAACCTCCCACATGCAAAAACTTGTACCCACATATTCACTGGAGTCTGCTGCATCTTTTGGCATAGGCCACGCCCATTTGCGTCTATAATTATTTTTCGCAAAATCGCGAAAACCGCAAAACTGTATTTTCGCTACTCCTCCCGCATTTCTTGACCAATCAACACCAAACTTTGCACACGACATCTTAAGACGCACACGAAAATAAATACTCAAACTCTTTTTTGATCCAACCTTCGACGACGAAACGGTAGCGTTTTGAATATTTGTTTATTAGCTATGTTTTACGTCGAAACGCAAAAATTAACAAAATAGCAAAATTAGACATCGGATCATTTCCAACTTTTAGACGCATGTCGGTGATACCCTTAAGGTCGTTCGATAAAAAAATCGGAAAATCTCGCCATAAGGGGGCGCAATAAATGAGGAAATTGTATATCTTCTAATTGGCCTAAGGAATGTTCTTCAAACTCGAGGGAAACCATCAAGGGGCAATCCCGAGTCTATATAGAAAATATGGCCAAGAATTATTAATGTGGGCTGGAGTTATTTGGAAAAGGAAAATTGTCTTCGGAAATTTCGCCACAAGGCGGCGCCAAAAAACGACGACATTGTATGTCTCCTAATTTGCCAATGGAATGTTCTGAAAACGCGTTTTGGGCTATAACTCCCACACCGAACCTCCCACAGTCAAAACCTTTATATCCACAGATTCACTGGAGTCAGCTGCAACTTTTGGCACACGCCGTGCCCATTTGTTTTGAACACATGCTTCGCGTTGTGCCGGCGAAATGCACACTTCTTGGACCCCTGCATAACTGCTTGCAGTTCTAGTTCTTATTCTTACCTCCTTAAAAGTGGTACCACAGCCCAAACCGTAAAAGGTGCACACACGCCAATTGCATGACTACATCCAGGTCTGTTCGGACTACGCAGACGACAAAATCCAGACCTGCCGGCTACTAGGTGGCGCTATACCTAGGAAAACTTGTTTGGGGCTATAACTCCCACACCGAACCTCCCACAGTCAAAAGCGATATACCCACAGATGCACTGGAGTCTGCTGCATCTTTTGGCCCAGGCCACGCCCATTTGCGTCTATGAATATTTTTCGCTATATCGCGAAAACCGCAAAACTGTCTTTTCCCTACTCCTCCCACATTTCTTGACCAATCGACACAAAACTTTGCCCACGGCATCGTCAGACGCACACAAAAAATAAAATTCGAACACTTTTTTGATCCGACCTTCGACGACGAAACGGTAGCGTTTGGAATATTGGTATATTAGCTAAATTAGTCGTGGAAAATCCAAAATCCAAAGAAATCCAGAATTAGACATCGGATCGAGTCCAAATTTTACACACATGTCGGTGCTAACCTTAATGACGTTCGATAAAAAAATCGGAAAATTCCGCCATTAGGGGGCGCAATAAACGAGGAAATTGTGTATCTTCTACAAAATTTCGCCGCGAAAACGCTACACTGACTTCTCGCTACTCCTACCACAGTCAAATCCTTTGTATCCACAGGTTCAGGGTAGCGTTTTGAACACATGCTTCGCGTTGTGCCGGCGAAATGCACATTTCTTGTCGCGTTGTGCCGGCGAAATGCACACTTCTTGGACCCCTGCATAACTGCTTGCAGTTCTAGTTCCTATACTTACCCCCCTAAAAGTGATACCACACCCCAAACCGTAAATGGTGCCGACACGCAAATTGCATGACTAGATCCAGATCTGTTCGGACTAAGCAGACGACAAAATCCAGACACGCCGGTCACTAGGTGGCGCTATACCAAGGAATACGCGTTTGGGGCTATAACTCCCACACCGAACCTCCCACAGTCAAAAACTTGTACACACAGATGCACTGGAGTCTGCTGCATCTTTTGGCCTAGGCCACGCCCATTTGCGTCTATGAATATTTTTCGCTAAATCGCGAAAACCGCAAAACTGCCTTTTCCCTACTCCTCCCACATTTCTTGAACAATCAACACCAAACTTTGCACACGACATCGTCAGACGCACACGCAAAGAAATCTTAGACACTTTTTTGATCCGACCTTCGACGACAAAACGGTAGCGTTTTGAATATTGGTTTATTAGCTAAATTAGACGTGAAAAATCAAAAATCCAAAAATATCAAAGATTAGACATCGGATCAAGTCCAAATTCTACACACATGTCGGTGCTAACCTTAATGTCGTTCGATAAAAAATTCGGAAAATTACGCCCTAAGGGGGCGCAATAAACGAGGAAATTGTATATCTTCTAATTGGCAAAAGGAATGTTCTTCAAACTCAAGGGAAACCATCAAGGGGTAATCCCGAGTCTATATAGAAAATATGGCCAAGAATTATTAATGTGGGCGGGAGTTATTTGGAAAAGGAAAATTGTCTTCGGAAAATTTCGCCACAAGGCGGCGCCAAAAAACGACGACATTGTCTATCTCCTAATTGGAGAATGGAATGTTCTGAAAAAGCGGCTTTTGGCCTATAACTCCCACACCGAAGCTCCCACAGTCAAATACGTTATACGCTCGGATTCACTGCAGTCAGCTGTATATTTTGGCATAGACCACGCCCATTTACGTCAGTATTTTCTTTATGCAAAATCACGAAAACAGCTAAACTGACTTTTCGCTACTCCTCCCACATTTCTTGCCCAATTGACACCAAACTTTGCACACGACGTCTTCAGACGCACACGACAAGAAATCCATAAAAGTATTTTGATCCGACCATCGCCGACGAAACGGTAGCGTTTTGAATATATGTTTCGCCATGCAAATCAGTAAAAACAATTTTGATCCAACCGTCTACGACTAAACGGTAGCGGAAAATGCGTTTGGGGCCGAAACTCCCACACCGAACCTCTCAAAGTCAAAACCTTTATATCCACAGGTTGTTCACGGTAGCGTTTTGAACACATGCTTCGCGTTGTGCCGGCGAAATGCACATTTCTTGTCGCGTTGTGCTGGCGAAATGCACACTTCTTGGACCCCTGCATAACTGCTTGCAGTTCTAGTTTAATTTTCTTTCACAATTCAATAGTTAATTGAAGATGTAATATTATCATTTCATGCACCAATTCATCTCCACACATAGGCCATGCCTAAAGGAAAGAGCACTTTAGATGTTGACTGCTTCCAGTGTTGTGTTCATACTATAGAATGATTTATTGCTTGTTTAGTGAATAACACGGGTCATAAGGTCCTTTATAAAGAAAAAAGAAAAAACGCTTACTTGGTCTAAATAATCGCATTTCGATTATGTCCCAAAATCGTTCAGTCCCAGTGTTTCCCCCAGTAGGGCCCCACCTTGACTACCACCAATGTATAAAATGAAAGAATATATATATTTTTTTTTATAAATTAACATGCATTAACAAAGCACAAAACTCTCGTGGGGAAAAAAAAACATGCCTCCACCAGATACAAAAAATAAAGATAAATAATGCATCGGTAATACTGTTCACAACAATAGTCGTGCCACAAAGCTTTTTTGAATGGAATTGAAACAGCGGCATCAGGTGTGTGGTTATGTTATTGCGAACTGAAACCCTCACTGAAGACCGTAAACACCATCGCTCCTTGACCACCTTGACTAAGACATGTTCTGGGGGAAACACTGAGCCCTAATACAAACCCAGCTTATACCCAAATTAGTGGTGCAACGGTTCACGGGTAACCCGTGATCCGTACGGATCAACCCTCACGGTTCGGGACGCAAGTGATACGCGGATCGGCTGATAAAAAAAGAGTATAAAAAGTTGTGCGTTCACGTGATCAGCGCATATTTAAAGGACAATTCCGGTATTTAGCACATTGAGCCCCCTTTCTGGTTTGTCTAGGATGAAATATAGTGGTTGACACACCGAAATGTTGACTATAGGTCCCGTCTCAGGTATTTGGCTCATTTTGATTCGCCCCCGCCTGCTTCAGAACGGATGGGGCATTCACAAACCTGTCCTTAAAACATCCCTGAACGTTAGTTTTCAGAAATGTGCAACTCACCGAGTGGTTAGTGGTGTTTCGTTGATGTTCCTAATCAAGCATCGTAGCGAAATACGGTTTCTGTCGTGTTTTATTTGGCGTTTCGTAAATCCCATTGAAACGGAAACCGGAACGGAACCGGAAATGGGCTGTTTATGTTTGGTTGTAGTCTTTTCGCCCAGTTCTCTCTGCCTCCTTTGGACAGTTTTCTTATTTTTTTTATTTACTATCCATGTTAAAAATAAGAAAGGAATAATGCCTCAGATTGCAATGCATTTTGTTTAAATGATTTTTTAAGTTTTTATTTTATAAGCAGCATTCAGAAGCATTTTTTTTTTTTTTATATTTACTATGGTTAAAGGTAGCAGGATTATTACCAATTTTTTCACTTTATTTTGTTTTTACACATTTGAATTGAATTGATTTTATTTAAAGTCACAATTGTCTTGTTATCTTTTTTGTTGTCGTTGATCCGAAAATGATCCGACCCGTGACTCAAAAACCGTGTCACGATCCGACCCGCCAGTTTTGTGAACCGTTGCAGCCCTGACCCAAACCATTCATCGTTCACCCGGTCGATCCGCGCATCGGTTAGGAGCCGCTCACCTCTGCCAGTGAGCTGGTGCGCCTGGGCAGCGGCGCAGACCGCGTCGTACTCCGTGATGAGCTCCCATATGGGGGACCCCGGGGCCCCTTCTCCGGGTCCGTGGTCCCTCAGGCTCCTACAGTTGACCAAAGCGACGAGCAGCGCGTCGAGCCAGCACAGCTTGTCGCTGTTCTTCCAGAACAGCCTGGCCGGCAGCGGCACCAGCCCCTCCTCTTCCTTAGGCGGCGCGGCGTGCGTCAGTCGGGGGGGAACGTCTCCCAGGCTCTTCTTGGCGTCGGCCTGTTGCCACGTCGGGGCCGCCGCCTCTGCTTCCGCCTCCTTCGTCGCGGCCCCCGTAAGCACAGAGGTCCCCTCGCCGTCCAGAAGCCGTGGCTCCTCGGCCGGAGCCGACGCCAAGAGGCATTCCACTAAATCCTCCAAGGGTTCCCCGCCCCGGGTCGAGTCCAGGTCGCAAGGCCGGAGACCGTCACGGGGCGGGCCGTTTGCCTGTCCAAACAGTACGCCTCCGGGGGTCCCGTCCTCTACCACCGAGGCACGGCGAGGCGCAAACCCTGCCGACGGGGGTCCGAACGTGCCGAACCCTCCGACAGACGACGGGGGGTCGGCCGAAGACAGCGCAGACTCCCCTGGCGTGGGTTTACTCGGCGAGCACGTGGGTACGAGAACATCGTCCCCCTGGTCCTTAGCGCCCTCCCCTTGACGCACAGCCTCAGAAGCGAGGGGGCCCTCTGAGGGAGGCGTCGTCCAGAGGGCCTCCTCACAGGCGTCCTGCAGCGCGGTGAACGCCGTACCGTCCACATCGATAGCAGGAGGTTCTTCTCCGGTGACCGAAGAGTCCGAGGCCTCCGACCCTTGCTCGTCTCCGTGAGCGCGCGGCCGTTTGGGGGGAGGTACCGCGACGTCTTCGCTTGGCAAGACGTGCCCGTTCTTTCTTTTAACTCCAATCTGCGCCTTCACCGGAATCAGATCTGCCAAGACATCCTCCAGAGGTCTGCTTACCAGGGGGTAGAGGCACTGTGGGGGGAGAGGAGAGGGACAGCACTGTGACTACATAGGACTTCACTAATCATCTCATGAATACCCGCATTTGCAAAGGCCCGAGAGCCACAATGTCTTGCCGACCTAATCCTGGGCCACCCATCATCTTTAACGCAACTAATTCAGTTATATTTTAATGTTGCTGGACAATCCTGGGAATCTTTGACAAAGACCTGTCCCAACCAAAAAGTATGTGATTATTTAACCTTGCCCCAGTCGTTGAATCCGGCTGGAACGAGGTGTGCCGAATGTGTGTTATTTGGGTTAGAGATAGGGCGGGCGGGAGCAGTATTGGTTACAGTGGTTTAGTGGCGGGAGCGAGGGCAGGACATTGGTAAGAGGAATATCCTTTTCATGTTTGTCATTTATCTGTTCAATAACTGTCAGAAGACGTCTCTGATTTATTCACCAACTTCTTGCCGCAGGGACTGTTGCGTACACAGCTCAAAGGATGTAGAAAAATGGAAATTGGGTTGTGGTAGAAAGTCACAATTCATGACCCTCACTCAGTGACACGAATGCTAGCCAACATGACAATGTCCGAATATTCCAAACATTTACATAATGGTTTGTAAGGATGCACAGAAAATAACATACAAGTACTTTTACTTGTACTTATATTTAGGTACTGGCTGATACAGAGTACCGATATGAGTACTTAACAATACCAAGCGCCAGTGAACCCACTGTTTCAGTGTGAATTCCAACACGGACACTTAGAAGAAATGCCTTTTGGGATGTTTTGAGAGGTCTTGGAAAGAGGGGGGCGTGTCATTGCCATAGTTAGGGCCCGACTTTGAGCCCTGGTAATGGTATGGGTGCATCCCTAATGGTATGGGTGCATCCCTAATGGTATCTGCATCAAATATCTAGTGGCAAGTATAGATTCACCACGAGGTTGCAAAATATGCTTTTAAGTGTACAGACCTGTGGATTTGTGCAGAGGGTGATGGACTCCTGTAAGTTGATGGGATAAGAGCGCAGTGCATGGACCCAGCCCTTGGCACAGCACCAAGGACAATTCTCCAATGAGGAAGTTCTTTCTTGAACCTTAAAAGAAAAACGGAAAAATCATGTTAAGGAAGCATTTGTGGAAGAGGCCTTCAGAAGTGACACAAACATGCACTCCTACAAACAGACCTTCTAATTCAGTGGCATGTGTTACGAGTTGTTGAGTATCAGTCAATCTCAGTACACAGCGCACTATAACACCCATCTCATCATTTATTTATTTATTTTAACTAGTACTTTCGCCTTTGGATACCAAAGATTTACGTCTCTGTACCCAGTTTGGACTGCTCTCGGCAGTTTCATGTGTCAAATGCAGCTTTGCGTACGAGACACAATGGAGAGGAGGACATTGAGTTTCAACTAACTTTTCCCAAATACCCCTCGAGGTCTTGGGACAGGGCCCGCAACTCGGGGTCTTCACTTGTCATTTGCATAACACTGTTTCTCTTCTGGTCCCAGGCCGTCCGTTGCCATGTGCTAAACATTACCATATCACCGGAACATGGCCCACCCGTGTAAACGCTGACCGAGGGAATAGAACAAGACAGAAAATGTTAGCCAGGGTGATCTACAAGTCGATTGGTCCTCACTGCAGCATCACTGATGGCCAACACGCACATGCCATCCATCACTAGCGGTCGTAGCACTACATGCATCGGGTCCTACCCAATAAGATGGACCCCCAAGGTGTCCCATTGTTATGATAAGTCGGAGGTTGCACCAAAGCACCACCCAGATGTACATTCGAATAAATACTATCAATATGACGGGATTGAGTGATTGTGTTGTCACAACTAACAGTATTTGGTATATCAGAATGAAATCTGGATAGGGTGACGGTATAAACATAAACAAAGTCCACAGATAATCATGTGCTATTAAAAAATATATATTCGATCAAGCATATCTTCCTCTAAAGGACTGAATTGAACATGCTAACGTTATAATGCTATGAAGACTAGCGTGCCCGGTTAACGTACTCCTGAACGGAGTCAGGCGCTAAACTAGCGGGAGTTGTTGTGGTTCAAAGCGAAACCGCTTGCAAAGAATACATTTTTATGACAACAATTTACCGTAATTAATTCCATGTCAGATTAAAACATCGAAACAGAATGAAAGAATCCCGGCCGGTAACGTCGCCATGTGCATATACAGAAATCGCTACAGCAACGTTCAGTTTCCGCTTGGCGCCGGTTGTGCACCAGCGTTTCCTGCCCCCTTTTGTCGACACCAACGTTCCGCCGGCTGTACGGTCTCATGCAGGACAGATAATTCATGGTTAACCCTCCGACCCAATCAAGAGCCCATCGGAGCCCTCAAATATTGTCTACTTAAAATATCTCTTTACTTGACAAAGTAACGAGAGAATAATGAGATATCATCCATGCTCATGTCATTCATGCCAGCACCCCTCTTCTCGAAAGACCCCCCCCCCCCCACGTCTGGTATGAACCCTTACTCACTGGACATAACTACATTCATTTCTATTTTCTATCCTTTGTTTATAACGTGCAAACGGTATATATGTCTTTCTATTTTATAATTTGAATAGACTGAGTTCAGTCTGGCAAATCCAACTGCAGGCTCACCATTTAATTGAGTGCACATGGCTGATAAGCCTGGACCCCCCTACAGGGTATCAAGAAGATATAAAAAAGATACCCAAATATGTACAAAAACCCCTCTGATGTGTGAATCTCCTAAACTTAGGACATATGTGGAGGGTGTGACATGTTGTGCAATGCACCTTATGTCTGTTACTGCACGATAACTGATGCATTTGCATGTGTTGCATGCCTTTATGTCCAAGAAAAATGTCCTTAGTGACCAATAAAGTAATCTTGAATCTTATTATTATTTTATTGGTTCACAGGAGAATCTTTCTGCATGAATAATATCCTTCATACATTTTCTTTATTGCTAGAATGTGGGAATATGCCTTTTTGTTTATACATTAAGACTTCAATGTTGGTTGTTTAATTATTTTTTTTTACGTTAAAGTATTTTTATTTGTATTTGTGTGTCGATCGACTGAGTGTGAAGATGAACAAACAGGAGTCACACTCTCTCTCTCTCTCTCTCTCTCTCTCTCTCTCTCTCTCTCTCTCTCTCTCTCTCTCTCTCTCTCTCTCTCTCTCTCTCTCTCTCTCTCTCTCTCTCTCTCTCTCTCTCTCTCTCTCTCTCTCTCTCTCTCATAACGATACTTTAGTAATTCCCGATGGGCAATGAAGATGCTACAGAATCATTATTAGTCCAAACTGTTAAGAAGCACTTGCCTAGGCATATTAAATAACCTTAACGAAAGCAACCTTCAATAGTTATGTTTATATGAAGCTTAACTTTCCCTGTATGTTTTAGAGTCATACACAATCAAATTTCAAGTTAAGGATTAGGTTATAGGTACCAACCCTAATCTTTTAATAACAAACCAACAAATATGCCAAATAGCAAATGAACAGACAACAAAAGATTGATCATTTGCTACTTGGCATATAGGCCAAGTTAGTTTGTAATTATTTCGGAGTGCTGGGAAACCATCCAAACTTCGAAGACGTTTAACGTTTCTGTCTAGAAAACAGCATTTATGCTACTATTCTCTGTCAAAAGTCGCCATTTCCTTTTAAAATGACCGTTTTCATTGAAGAACCAAAGCGCAGAACACATCTAAGAAAAAAAATAGATAATGGAAAATAAGAAAATAAAATGCTCATGCCTTTGATCAGTCTTAATTTGCATACGCTATCAGCACAGTTCATTAGGTTGAGCCGACCGCAGCTGGCCGCGTGCCCACGTGGACAAGACGTAAACAAACCCCTCTCCGCAACACAGCGGAAAAGGGTTTCGACCCTCTCCCCATGCCTCCCGCACCGCTAAACATAGTGAGTTCACTACTACAGCGAACACAGTTTCACCACTCTTTCCCGCAGACAGCGCGTTTGTAAACACGCGCTCTGCAAAATCTGAATGACGTAGCACAATAGTCAGCCAACCGGGCGTCTTTTTATATTAGGACAATGAAAAGCTGCCCACCAATCAGACGCGTACTACTCCGAGCGCCGGCCAATGGGCTGTGGGCCCTGATGCTGGAGAGCGGAGCACTGAAGACACTGCGTACCGCCGCTGCTCCGTCACACAGCCATTGCAGACCATTGAGATTCAGCTGTAGACCTTGGTGAGTATCACGCATGTATTACAAAAGTGTCGGTAGCGATGAAAATGAGAATAACATTCGTTGATATTTTCTTGATGCGTTGGTTTGACTCGAATGGATGATGCTGGACGTTTTCAGAAAATATTATTGTGAATAAACGTCAAAAAACAAGGTTTGCCAGACGCTAAGCAGGCGATGTAGCGTTAACATTACTCAGACGAGGACTTCAGACTAGGCGATTTGTAAAATTGGAAAATATAGATTTCGCCCAAATTCGACGGTGAACGTTGATTTTTTTTCATAGAGATAATTTTGTATATTCGTGACATGTTGTCTGTACAGTAATGTGACAATTGGCGCAGCAGTAATTGTAAAAAAAAATAAAGCCAAGTGGGCAGCGCTGATCCCCGTTAGCCACAATGGTAGAGGACTGTGGGCCAGTCATTGCCATTGCAGTGCATTGCGAGTCTGTCAGCCTGTCATGGGAAGACCTCAAAGCATGGGAATTTAAAAACAAATACAGAAATAAGGAAACATCGGGAAAAAGCGACGTCGTCTGTGAAAAAATCAGGCAGTAGCTTTTTAACATTTCTAAACGATTGTCATGAAACAGTGAGAACAATATCCCGGAATTTGCGCTTTACTGTAATGGCTGACTGTATTCGCATAGGAAAGCAGGCAGTGAGACGGCCAACCGTGGAGGCGCAGTTCAGCTCAACTTTTTCCAACGTCAATTCATAAACAACCCTGGGTGTAACTACATACCCGAATGAGGGCGAAATAAAATTCAACCTTTGCTTATTGCAGTCATGCCAACGGGGTAATTTTCCCGGCCTGCTAAAGTGTATAAATCGCGGGTTTAAGAGAGGTGGTGGCGGCGGTCGCTCTGCCCTCTAGCTGCACGCAGCGCAATGGCCGTGCGCCGACACAAAGACAAGGAGCCATATTCTCCATGTTAGTGGATGAAGACAAGCGGCCATTCTGAGCACCACCGAGTCCCCACAGCACCGTCCATAGAGCCAGCGCACACCCAACGCGTTACTATTCAAGGCGGCTATGGCAATGGAAATGTATCGGAGAGAAATTTTGTGTCCGATCGCCGGGTTCCCTGACGTGTTTCTCGGGAAGCAGAGCGACTAAGGAGGAGGGAGGAGGCATTTGAGGCAGACTTTCTTTCATGAAGAAGGCTTTCGCACAAAATGGAAGAAGAAATATTGCCGTCGTTGTTGACCTCCTTTTCCCACAACGAGAGCCTATGCGCCATCGCTACTTTAGGATTCACACTTCACATGAGTTACAGTTGGGTGCAGTTTCAGCAGGAACAACCGTTTTTAATCAATGTTTATCGCGGAACATGAACTATAATCGCGGAAATACGACATGTGTCATGCATAGATTTTTGTTGTATTTAACATGTTTATCAAATAAAGCAAATGCATAAAAAAAATATTGTCATAATTTTGGGTTTTCTGCTTTTTGAGACATGCATATGAACATTGACATAAGGACATCGTTGGTGTTGTTTACGGTTTTATTTCGGTTTTGAGGAATTTTAGAATGAAACATTACTTTTCCAGTCCAATGATTTCGCCATGGTCGAGGCTGTGGAAGCGGATGGTATATCAACTTAGTGCCCTCAGCTTCGTTTATGTTATTTAATGCGCATATACGTTCATGAAACGTGCGTGTTTTCGGCACGCGTCAAGTTGCCCGTCAATCACGCAATCTTTTTATCATAACACGTTCGACTGGGAATGAGCGATTCGTGTCATGAATTAAATTGACGACACCACTGTTATGACTTCATTTTAAGCTGTTGGATAGTATAATTTAATTAAAATAATTTTAATAATTTTGAATTTATTTAATAACACAAAAATACGTAGCTATTATAGGCCTACATATCCTATTCAGTAACTCATTAATAAAAACCTAAATGTGGTCTGTCATGTTGTGATTCTGCAGCGGTAGTGTGCTTCACTGACTCATTCAAAATGTTTTGTAGATACTGTCAAAATGGGGAAAGATCCGAGCAAGCCCCGCGGGAGGATGTCCTCCTATGCCTATTTCATCCAGACCTGTCGTGAGGAGCACAAGAAGAAGCACCCAGAAGCCTCTGTCAACTTCTCCAAGTTCTCAAAGAAGTGCTCTGAACGCTGGAAGGTAGGAAACATACCATGCATAGGCTATAATAACTAAATATTAGATATGTATTTTGGCTCGTTTGCCCTGAGTTAGGACAATAGCTTGGTTGCAGTGTAGACATATATAGGCCTACATGAAAATAACAATTTATAGAAATCGAAATTATTTTTTTTTCTAATCCCAAGACCATGTCAGCCCCGGAGAAGGGCAAGTTTGAGGACAAGGCCAAGCTGGACAAGGTGCGCTACGAGAGGGAGATGAAGACCTACATTCCACCAAAGACGGAAAAGAAGAAGAGGTTCAAGGACCCGAACGCCCCCAAGAGGCCACCGTAAGTAATGCACTTAAAAACACAAGTCATTTCTATGGAAACACCGAGGTAACCAGACCTTTCCCTTCCCAACATTCAGGTCTGCCTTCTTCATCTTCTGCGGGGACTTCCGTTCCAAGATCAAAGGGGAGACCCCCGGCCTGACCATTGGAGACGTGGCCAAGAAGCTGGGCGAGATGTGGAACAACACCGCCTCAGAAGACAAACAGCCCTACGAGAAGAAGGCGTCCAAGCTGAAGGAGAAGTACGAAAAGGTAAGGACCGCCAGGAACACCAGGAACGTTAGCGGACCTGATTCTCACCACAGCCGCTGTGTAAAAGCTATAAGATAACTCAACCGTTACATTAGTGTAAAAACTAAGATAACTCAACTGTTATATCGGTGTAAAAACTGTAAGATAACTCAACTGTTATATCAGTGTAAATACTGTAAGATAACTCAACCGTTATACAAGTGTAAAAACGGTGTAAGATAACTTGGGGCCTTCTCGTTAAGTGGCCATTCATAATGTGGGCTCAGCACTTCACTATTTCACCGCACGTTAGAGAAAAACAATCCTGGTCATGTTCCTCGAATGCATGCTAATGCTAGGGCTGAGACTTAGCGTATTGGCTGTGTGTGTGTCTGTGTGTGTCTGTGTGTGTGTGTGTGGGTGCGTGCTTCTCTGTGTGTCCGTCTGTGTGAGTGTGTGTGTGTGTTGTAAATAGATATAGCGGTAGAGGTCTAGCTACAGACGCGTTGCTCCGTCCCATTGACCATGGCCCACGTTGCCCCCCAGGATGTGGCTGCCTACCGCGCCAAGAGTAAGCCTGGCCCCGCGGCCCCGGCCAAGGCCCCCGCCAAGGCCGAGAGGAAGAACGACGACGACGACGAGGACGAAGACGAGGACGAGGACGATGAGGATGACGACGATGACGAGTAGAGCGCAGGCCCCAAAGCTGCGGTCGCTGCTTCCTCTCTTCTTGTTTATATAAAGCATTTAACCCCCCCCCCCCCCCCCCCATGTACATGGTCCACTTCAAGACACTATGAGATGAACTGTCACCACGCCCCCTCTGTTCGTCTGTCCCTTTGCAGCGTTAGTTCTGGTTCTGGTTCGGTCACTAAAGTTCAAGGCCACACACACAGCAGGCGAGTGAGTTCCTTCACTCGTAGAAGTGGCTTTTATTCTGAAGCGCGTCGAATGGTACAACATGGGAGAGCGCTCATGTCATGGTGTCTTTAAAAAGGAAGTTAGTTTTTGTTTTGGGTGTGGAGGGATTGCGGGCAACGCTGGTGTATATCGGTTGTTTTTATGCTGTACAGTTTAGTTCTCCCTTTTTTTTTTTGGAATAGTTAACACTACGACGTGTTTGGTCTGTATCGCTCCCTCCCCGTTGTGGTAGCGCCCCCTGTGGTAGACCGCTCTGACCCGGTGAGCGGTGGGGGCCGTGGTTGTACTGACGCTTGCTGAAAGTGAGCAGCGCATAAGGTTCCCGAGTTTCGGTTCTTCGGTTTGTCTTCTCTTTCCTGTGTGTTCTTCGGTTTAAATGACCAGTTATCAAAATCGACGTATCAAAGCTGTTATACTGTCTTTTGAGTACCACTGTAATCGCAAAAATATGGAGAAAAAAAATATGCTTATGGTTGACCTTTTAATTGCTTCTGATGTCAATAAACATTTTTTTAATATAATTTGTTTTATGTGTGCATCATTCTGATGTTGTGTGTTTTATGACTATGATTTCCCATATTTTATGATTTCTTAAATAAGGTTTGTTATGATCGAAGTGAATCACAAAATAAGTGTATTCGGATAGTGAAAGAGAAATGAAGACGTGTATTTAACATAGCTTTTCATACCAGACCAAATAAAGTCAAACCATGTATTTATGTTCTTTCTAAATCCTCATCACAACAATCAAAAACATGCCATCATTCTTAATGACTATCAGAAATAGCGCGATAGCCTTTTTAGGATTGCTGCTTTTCAAGTGACTCAGATTAAATAAATGATATTCGTGTGTTCATAGATGAAAGTAAACCAGCCATCATGACCTGGTGGAGAGACTCTACCACGGGCTGAACACTGCGGTGACTCCTTGCTGTTTTATTTAGCTTGAGCTGCTTCCCTATGTGCCCTCCATGATGGAAAAAACATTTATGTAAGAAGGATTATGCCTGGGAAGAACCCAGTGACCTAAACATGCAGTGCGACGGCACCGATTTGAACACTGTTTACAGTGACGGTCTTGCGAAACAACGTAAACGGATGTTTGGCTGTTTTAATCTTATTAAAGCTAGTTAATGTAGTGCCTGGGTCTGAGTTTACTTCAGTACGCTATAGCAGACAGTAGTGTCAGCAAAGACGTGGGGATGTTGAACGCCTCATCTCTTATGTTCACGGGCTAGGCTGCTGACCTCTGACCTTGTGTGAGACACCAGACCAGCCACCGATGCAGTCGCTGCCCCATACTGTTTCCTGCTATGTCGAGTTATTCCGGTTTTACATCATGTAATCCACTCCGTCATCTGTTTATTCAAGGCGAAGGAATGGAGTTCATATCCATTTTTACTCCGTGTTAATTGGTTAACCAGAAGAATCGTCAGGCCTGCAAGTGAACGCGTTCCCTCCTTGAACTTTGACCTTGGCTGCATCGCGTTGAGCGTGATTCTGTACATTCGTGTTTTTCACCTAAATGTCTACTTCTATCTGTTAGTATAAATCTAAACAGTAAAACAATTATTAAATATTGAATGAGCCTTCTTGACTGCGGTCGGTTGTTTGTTATACAAGAGGTCCAACGGCGCCCCTAAACTATTCACGCCAGGTTTATGTTTATATTTAGAGAGCGTATGGATTTTACCAGACCACCATCTGTTCACGATTACTGATCACAGAGCGACATCTAGTGGTGAACGTTACGTCCATATTGAGCATTATTGAGAAAAATAATTTACAATTAAAACATAGGCTATAGGCCTATAGGCAGCACATATATGTATATATATCTATACCTACCTACCTACCTACCTACCTACCTACCTACCTACCTACCTACCTACCTACCTACCTACCTACCTACCTACCTACCTATATATATATATATATATATATATATATATATATATATATATATATATATATACTTAATGCTCCCCTTTGGCCTGGACCTCCTTATGAATCTCAGCCAATGTGGTACATAAACCTAAATTTAAACCTAAATCCTCCCTGGTCCTCTCAGCGAGATCGCGATTGTTTAAAGTCCTGGTTCCACAACCGTAGAACGAATTCCCTCCAGACCTCAGGTCAGCTGAAGCCCTAAACCCATCTTACAAACTCACACGCCGGCTGGAACCTCAACCTTCAGACGGCATCTTGGTGAATTAACCTTGCTTTCTATCTGCCTCTCTGTAACTTATTCCTGTTTCTATATCGAAGCACTTTATTATTATTATTATTATTATTATTATTATTATTATTATTATTATTATTATTATTATAATAATCACAATTATTTATATTTTTCTAATGTATTGCCTCTGAAAAACACCCATGTATTGCTTTGCAGGTCCCCGCATTCAAGGAGGTGGGATTCTATCATCATTCGAGAATCCAAAATGATTTCTGAGGAGCGATTATTTGAAGAGGAATAAACAGTTTGCTTCGATTTCTTGATCTGTGATGGATTTGCTTATTACGCTGCTCACCTTGTCTTCTGGAGCTCAGTAGCTCCGTATTATACATTATACTAGACACACGAGTACCTAAGTTCCCCGGTAGGGGGCGCCGTTATCAATGGCAAAAAGAGAAGGCCGCGTTCCCTACAAAGAAAACCAATAGGTCAAAGCCTACGTGTTGAGATTGTCTGTTACTTTCATAAATCAAATGGTTAAGTGATTCAACCTTACATCGTAAAAAACAAACCTCTTTCCGAAACCCTTTAGTCAATGGAGTACAGAACCCTCAGACAGCAACAAATAATCAATATCACCAGAGTCTACTCTACAGGCTTTGTGTGTAAGGCCATGACACTGACCATTCTGTGTCGGAGTGGGAGGGATTGCATAAATGATGAAAACACTGGAAAAAGAACGTGAAACTAAACAATTGATCAATCAAACAACGATACTGAGGCTTTTTGTGTGTGTGTGTGTGTGTGTGTGTGTGTGTGTGTGTGTGTGTGTGTGTGTGTGTGTGTGTGTGTGTGTGTGTGTGTGTGTGTGTGTGTGTAAGCGTGGGAGTCTGCTTTCACCAGTATCCGGTTGTTTCTTCGAGCACCCATTGGAGAACCTATCCCTCGGAAGCAGAGCACTCTACGACCGTACCGTGCGGTGCTGTAATGCGGTTCGGTCAGGATGCTCTCGAGAGACGCGTTCCCGCAAGGGCTCTCTCTTAAATGTCCTCAGGAAGTCGCGGCACCGCGCGGCCTTGTTAACCAAAGTGGGAGGAGTTACCAACGCGCGAGACCCACCGAGGCCCGTGGAGATTGGAGAAGATGTGTATAGATTGTATAGGGTGGAGGAGATGTCTATTTATTTAGACCACATGATTCAAGCGAACATCAGTACCTCATTGGACGCCACATTTGTGATGTTGACACCAGTCCTGAAGAGCTTCTTCCTCCACCCATAGGTGGTCAACACACCACTATCTATACTTGTATGGGCCCTAAAAGCAGGACATCTTTGACATTCTGCGCGCTGCAGGTCAAGAAAAACTAAAGGCTTACCTGGGTAATTCAGAATCTGTAGGAGTGGCTCATTTACCACTCTGCCCATTTCCAATATAAATCAATACTTACTTGTGGTCGGGAGATGCTTCATGATCTACCTCCAGAGCGCAAGCTTTACCCTGTGTATCTGAATAAACCACATGTTGAACATCTGCCATCTCCAAGTCACACCGAGCCCGAAACCACGATACAACAAAGGAGTAAATTACGATTCATCAAGTACGTCTCCACCCTATCTGGGCTGGCGAGCAGGTAGTATTTTAGGGTGATGTTCCATCCGAGGTGAGATGCTGATGATCAGTTCAGTGAGTTGAGCACCCAGCTCCGAAAGGGGATGAACAGCTTTTTCATGAACATTTAGGGCATTTAGCAGATGCCTTTATCCGAAGCGAACCATACACACATTCACGGCGAAGTCAACCACGCAAGGCGACAGCCAGCTCGTCGGGAGCAGTTAGGGTGAGCTGTCTCGCTCAGGGACACCTTGACACTCTAGGTAGGAGGAGCCGGGGATCGAACTAGCAACCTTCAGATTACAAGTCAACCCGCTCTAGGCTCCGACCCCCCCCTCCCATCATGTACAATTTGATCCAGTCCCACCGGGTTCAGTGCTGAGTCTAGTCCCATAAGGGAGGGTGTACTCCATGGACCTGATGGGAGCGTTGGAAATGCCTGTGTTCTGCCACTTTTGGCCGATCCGGGGACCAGCTCTTCTCAGAACAGGTGGACGGTGCTCAGGGAACCGGCGCGAGGTGCCTCGTGCTACGGCACAGCGCTGTTCTTCTGAGTCACGTGGACCAGTGTGCCACGTTTTTTTCTGAAATCGTCTGTGACAACAAACCCCCGGACCAGCTGTCCCGTCGCACGTGTCAACATTGCGGCGTCCAGGGACGCCATCGGGAGCCAGGTAACCGTGGTGCTCTGTGCAGATCAAACGAGATCCTTCTCACTCTCAACCACCACCACCACCATCACCACCACCATCACCTGGTGGTGGAGGTCCTTCCACCACCATGTGAGATGTCTGGTTCTTTTCTCTCCACCACCTCCACCAGAGTCAGATGTCTGGTCCTTCTCTCTCTCTCCACCTCCACCAGAGTGAGATGTCTGGTTCTTCTCTCTCTCCACCACCTCCACCAGAGTCAGATGTCTGGTCCTTCTCTCTCTCTCTCCACCTCCACCAGAGAGAGATGTCTGGTTCTTCTCACTCTCCAGCACCACCACCAGACCAGAGTGAGATTTCCGTGATGTTTGGTCGTTCTCACTCTCCATCACCACCTCCAACACCACCATGTAGGTGGTGGTGGAGGACCAATGATATGATAGATATCATATCATATCAAAACTTTATTTCAGACTCTGGTCACTAAATAGCATAAGACAAACACGATACAAAACTACGAGGGAGTCCAGTATTCCCCTCAGCAATGAGTCCAGAGGGACTTTCAGATCCAACTCTCTTGTTGTCTCGCTTGAAGCGAGTTTAAACTTTGCTCGGCGTCGGTGGGCGAAGACTTGTTTTTGACAGGTGTGTTTGTGTCTGTTCCGCGTGGTCGGTTTGTCATTGTGCGGTGACAGTGCCGTGCTGCGTGTTGCGAAGCACGTTTTGCGAGCCCACAGAGTGTGTGTAGGTGGTTGTTCAGATGTGTCGTGTCCCTGCAATGCCGGTGCTGTCATGTTCTTATGGCCGGTGCACCTTAGTCATCACGGATGGGCCCGGTCATCGTGATCGCCACTGAACGCCCGTGAATAACTGATGACTAATGAACTGTTTTAGGCCTGAAGGCTCATGCCTACTAGATAATGCTTTAGCAGCGTGATAGGGAACGGAGGGGTTGGACAAAGAGGAGCCAGGCAATTCTTGTTTGAAGAAGTTAAGAGTTACACACATAATAAGACCTGTGTGCGTGTGTTTGCTCTTGGATGTCGTATCCCTCCTCACAGTTAAAAGCCTACTTAAGCACATTATCCCTCAGGGAAGGGAGAGTTGCTGTGTGTTCCTGTTTTTTTAATTTCATGTAATTAATGCAAATATTTACTTGAGGTTTGATTCTGCCATGGCTTTCTTGGAACGTCAAATGTATCTATCCATCTTTAGAATTTGTGTTTATTTCAGCTGCATAATCGGATATCTGATTTAGCATGTATCCAAGATTAATATTTGAAAAATATATTTCTATCCAGGATTTATTTCACAGTATCCATGTTAAAAAACATATTTAAATACGGTGTTTAACGAGGTAGGGAGCAGAATGGACAGTTGGGACCCGTTGAGAAACAAACAATGGAGCGGAAGAGAAATGCAGGAAATGTGACGTTAACGACTGTGTTTTACATCCGGCTATTGATCTCTGATCAATATCATTATCACTTATACTCTTCCACTGCGGCCATCCGGCACTCTCTTTTCTACTGGAGGGCAGAGGTGGAGTGTTTGCGTGTGTATCTTTGTGTATGCGTGTGTCAACATTTAAGGCAGTGAACTTTAAATGTCAAAGGTGCTTCTGATTATTATCCACAATATTGTTTTTTTTATCTCTCTCTCTTCCTCTTTCTCTCTCTCTCTCTCTCTCTCTCTCTCTGTCTCTCTCTCTCTCTCTCTCTCTCTCTCTTACTCTCTCTCTCTCCCCATCTCTTTCTCTCTCTCCCCCCCATCTCTCTCTCTCTCTCTCTCTCTCTCTGTCTCTCTCTCTCTCTCTCTCTCTCTCTCTTACTCTCTCTCTCTCCCCATCTCTTTCTCTCTCTCCCCCCCATCTCTCTCTCTCTCTCTCTCTGTCTCTCTCTCTCTCTCTCTCTCTCTCTCTCTCTCTCTCTCTCTCTCTCTCTCTCTCTCTCTCTCTCTCTCTCTCTCTCTCTCTCCCTCTCTCTCTCCTCCCCCATCTCTCTCTCTCTCTCTCTCTCTCTCTCTCTCTCTCTCTCTCTCTCTCTCTCTCTCTCTCTCTCTCTCTCTCTCTCTCTCTCTCTCTCTCTCTGTGAATGGCTCCAGGCGAGGCACAGTTGTACATTCCTGTGTCTTTCGGTCTGGTCACAAGGGAGCAATAATTCAATTTGATAAATCATTCAATGTAAAAATGTAACTTAATAATATAATAAAAAGCACTTTCATGGCCAGAAATGAACTCCACACTCGTTTTAAGTTATGTGTGTGCTTACGGGCCCACGTTTGTCTGTTTGTCCCTTTGTTTGTTTTGGCCCGCACTTCCTGCTTCACATATACAGTACAAACAGAAACACACACACACACACAGAGTAAAACAATATTAAATAAAACATGGTTGACCACTAAAACAATCCCCGGATGTTCACGGGAGAGTGCGTGAGTGTGTTCATGTGTGCGTATGTGTGTTCATGTGTGCGTTTGTGTGTATGTGTTCATGTGTGCGTGTGTTGTCATGTGTGCCCGTGTGTGTTCAAGTGTGCGTGTGTGTTCATGTGTGCGCGTATGTGTTCATGTGTGTGTGTGGTCATGTGTGCGCGTGTGTGTTCATGTGTGCGTTCATGTGTGCGTGTGTGTGCTCATGTGTGCGTGTGTGTGTGTTCATGTGCGCGTGCATGTGCATGTTTGCGTGATTCAAAAACTGAAAACAGACATTGCAGGTGCACTCAAACCACCGATGACTCGAGCATTGAAGTCCAAGTAAAGAGAAGCGATGTCCTCACACCTTGAGTGACTCACCGCGCCAACCCAGACACAAACAGCGATCAGACCACCGGTGGGAAAAAATCATCTCTGCGGAGTCAAACTCCGAACAACAACAACCGACTCGTTAGCCCGCTCACATAGCATGCACTCTGCCTGACACAGCCACACAGGCGGAAGGCGCGAGCTGGCTGTCTGTTGCTTTCTTTCCATTGTCCTGTAGAGCGTCTGCTCCTGAGGGAGGGGTCCGGCCTGCAGCGGTTTCAGTACGCTCTCTGACTGTCGGATACGGTACCCGGATCATCACCCCAACTCCGGCCTCTCAACTCTCAACTCAGTGTGATCAGCTCCTGTCATGACCACACACACCGTACGTATAGCTGGATTAAGATGAATTTTTCAATTGTTACCGTGTTTAAAGCATGGTTATACTAGTAAGGATTTTAGTCCTATTAAATACAAAAGCATTTCCAATATTCATGTTCCCTGTGTACTCTCAGTTTGCATGTCCTTTGAAGATTGTTCGCATCGACAGTCCGTCTAGTAACTAGACGGACTGTCGATGCGAACAATCTTCAGACGATATGCTGGAAAATGTGTGAGTTCTTATAGCTACTAGACTCTAGTAGCTATAAGAACTCACACATTTTCCATTTGAGTTCGGGAATCCATACTGTATTAGAGAACATCGCAGTGTGCTTTTCAAGGCTGTCCGTAGTCTCCTCAGAAGACACCTAGCACCTATAGTCTGCTGGCCCTGAGCAGCGTCATCCTGAGAGGGCTGAGTGGGGAGAGACATGAGGAAGAACATGAAAACAATGAAGACAAGGGAGGAAGAGAGTGTGTGTGTGTGTGTGTGTGTGTGTGTGTGTGTGTGTGTGTGTGTGTGTATGTGTGTGTGCTTTTTTGTGTGTGTGTGTGCGTGTGCGTGTGCGTGTGCGTGTGTGTGTGTGTGTGTGTGTGTGTGTGTGTGTGTGTGTGTGTGTGTGTGTGTGTGTGTGTGTGTGTGTGAGTGAGCAAGAGGGAGGGTGAGAGAGAGAGAGAGAGATGGAGAGAGAGAGAGAGAGCGAGGCGGTAGCTGACTCAGGTACACCAAGGTTTTCCTCTGTCTGTGGTCTGGTTTAATAACACAGCTGCGTGTGTGCAGTCCACACCCCGGTGGGACATTAGGACTGTACACACTGGAGCACGCTGGGGTTCTGTGTGCATGGGAGAGTGTTTCTATTGTTTGTGTGTGTGTGTGTGTATGTGTCTGTGTCTGTGTCTGTGTGTGTGTGTGTGTGCGTGTGTGTGTGTGTCTCTGAATGCAAACTAGTGTTATGTAGCGTACAGCAGTAAGTGGGATTAGCTAAACTAACACATAAAGGCGTCCTGCAGAGTGACAGCTTAAGGTGGAGTATTTCATTACAACTTGACAATCCATCAAATCCTACTTTGCATCTCAAACGATGTACATTCCCCTCAGAGAGCCGGGGGGAAACGAGGAAACCAAGGGCATGGCAATGACGGAAACAAGTTAACATGCAAACACAGAACCCCTCAAGAGAGATATGGGGT